>NC_091133.1:59126081-59238581 GCF_040183065.1 Periplaneta americana
ACGTACCCTATTAAATTACTCTCATATCAGTTGAGAGATTTTTTTTCAGTGTTGGTAGGATTTCTGATCGGACTATACGTCACTGTGATACGCTGTAGTCCAAATCAGAGTATGAACACATACAAAGAGAAATTAATTCCCTTTCGGAATGTAGAAAAGTGACATATAAAACTGTACCATCTGACTTCCTACATTTAAAGTAGACTGTACTTCGCTATGTCCTCTGTGATTGTGTTCTGGATACAATAAAAACTATTGGCTTATTGTATCGTTATGGATACATTAACAATTTCAAAGTATACTAACAAGATCGTTATCTTGGTAGGTAAGAGACCTAAATTTAGAATTTGAAGTAAAAAATCAAGAAATAAATCAAACTAAGTTAAATCTTATTTTTACGGGTTAAAGTGGACATATTTATGCCCTGTTTGGATTCTATAAAGAAATTAATAAGTGTCCCAGAAGGGCACTTGGAAGGAATGGCCGATTAGTGACCAGGAAAGACACTAGTAATAAATTAGACTGAGGATTTTTATGCACTAAAACTGTCAAAATATGCATGCAACTATGTACTAAAAACCTTAGGAATATACAGTAATATTTAAAAATAAACTACTGTATGGAATGTTATAGTACACTTCGAATAAGAGATTTAAATAACTTCTAATTATACTTTTACTTCCAAAAAATTCTGATAATAAATATTAAATAACGCCTTACTTACTTACTTATTGGCTTTTAAGGAACCCGGAGGTTCATTGCCGCCCTCACATAAGCCCGCCAGCGGTCCCTATCCTGAGCAAGATTAATCCAGTCTCTATCATCATATCCCACCTCCCTCAAATCCATTTTAAATAACGCCACTTTTGTTAATGCAGACCTGGGCGTTAATACCTCAATTGAGGCAATGCAGACTATCCCTTTAACTCCCCTCTCCACAGTCTCTGGCAGAGACAGTTATATATCGGGCCGATACGAATAGACCTGAAGGCAAGCATTGCTGCCCGAGTGACGGATTATATAAGGCATGCATAATAGCTTTCGACTCTCGCTGGTCGCCTAAAATCCACCACTGATGCAGAGTGCTTTACTATGTGTTCGTTTCTAAAGCGCTGAAGCGGAAAGGACATGGACAGAGGTATCTCCTTTCTTTTCCTTCCCCTTTATGCCCTGGACTGTGTTAATGCAATTGCATTTGCCGTAGCTTAGATGGCAGTAAACTATAAGTTTTCTTTCCGGGTTTTCTTTCGTGAACAAGTGTCTTTTTTTTAGTTAATACAAGCTTGTGTATTGAAATTTAACATTCAACATTAGAGGTTGTAACTAAACTATAATCATAGAGTTAATTTAAAAAAAAGGGACCCTTGTCAGATTCCAATACTTAGTCCAGAGTTTATTTGCACCTTCAATGCAAATGCCACTTTCTGCAAATTACTTACAAGGGAACCTTCTATCATGGTGAATTGAAAAGGCGGTAATGCCATATATTTTTGGAAAGAGGAGGCAAAAGTAAGTCAGTAGGTGAAATTTTTCCGCCTGAGCTCCATAGGGATACAAGTTATGGGACTTTAAATTTAACATGGCAGTCTGTGGGAAGTGACTCAATGTGCATACTTAAAGGTTAAAATGAAGTTGTTTTTGAAGTCACTGCATTGCAAACGAGATATTATCTGCCATTCCAGGTTTCTTCTTCTTCTTCTTCTTCTTCTTCTTCACTTTTGCATCGTAATCGTAAAGCATCTTCCGTGTGATGAGAAGGAATCGATTTTTTTCCGCTGACTTTATCGTTCGTATAGTCGAGCGATATCTGCTTGTAATCGTCGTCGACTACGTTCTAATTCTTTTAGGAGAGGGACGTAAGAAGACGTGCTGATTTTCGACGACGAGATGTCTCCGTCTCTTCAGCGTCCTCCGCTTTTTGGCCGTCTTTTTGGCGTCTCGTCATTAGTTCGTCTTCTATGTCACCATAATATTGCTGCCCATCTTCCACGTCCAAATCTGGTGTTTCATCAATAAGAGCGACGTGTACGTTTCCATGACCTCCTGTTCGTTCTTTAACTCATTCTTCAACTGATGAAACATCCGGATGAATACGACTGACGGTTTAGCGTCACTGGTGCCAAACTCGCGCACCAGCATCTGAACCACAACTTTCGGATCCATTCTGTATATGGCACAAATGAAACTTAAGAGTAGCTGTAACACCAGAATTATCTCGAGAAAGACTTATCTTCCCATAATAAAAGTAGGTGATCGCATCCTAGCGATAATACCCAGCATTATTTAAAACGCACAACAGCTGCAATATCTCGTTTGCAATGCAGTGACTTAGAAAACAACTTCATTTTAACCCTTACGCGCACATTGAGTCACTTCCTACAGACTGTTATGTTAAATTTACAGTCCCATAACTTTTGTTCCTATGGATCTCAGGCGGAAAAATTTCACCTGCTGACTTACTTTTGCCTCCTCTTTCCAAAAATATGCGGCATTACCGCCTTTTCAATTCACCATGATAGAAGGCTCCCTTGTTAGACCACTATTTTATAGGATATTGTGGTGAATATTTTAGAGTATTTCTTCATGTTCCTTTCAGCCTCTCTTCTGCGTCCTCAACTATTCAAAGGAGTCAAGGGGAGGTAGACTCCTGGTCTCCAGTTTTTCAATAGCCTTAGACAGGAACGAGTAGTGTGCTACTAGGAATTTCAAGTTTTCCTACAGATCAGGCGAACCAGTGCCCTGCCCTCCAGACCCTATACTTATTCGCTGGAACTTAAGAGCCGTTTATCCGTAGTCGTCCGCTTCTGAACTGTGAATTGTGAGTAGCCTGTTTCTTTTCTTCTGTGGGGAGGCTGACTCAAATCAAGAGCATAAACAATCAAACATATTGGAATGTTTGGCCATCCCCATGGGTCACGAATTCCTTGAACGTGATTGTTAAATCATCCTCCTCACTTCAAGAAACCTTTTAAAGTTTAATCGTAAAAATGTGTGAAAAATGTAAAAAAGAAATGACAGAATAGGAAGTTATATACATTATAACATGTATTATTCGCCGATATTGTTAAATATTCTCAATATGCATTACAAAATTTGTCTTATTCGAGTATTCTTCGTTCGAAACGCAAAGTAAAACATATATTTTAATGGACATTTTCAGTTTACTCTTAATAAAGTGGCAGCATGCCTCTTCGAGCAGACGATTCAACGGACGGATGGAAAGCAGAGAGTTAGGTAAAACAGTGGGAAGGAACAGTGGCGCACTGCAGGCAAAGAATATAAAATGTAAAAGGATTACTCTATCCGTCCTCATATTTCCTACTTTGCTTCCTGCTATGTCTGCCAAGATATGTCTGTGGTCTCAACAAGATTCTGTTTAACTTAGAGATGTTTTAATACAAGCATTGGGAACGGTATGGGAAGAATTGCATTGATAAACATATTTATTTAGCACTTTCTACTATTTTAGGCTGTCTACAAAGACAAAGTGTCAAATAACAAATAATACAATTTCATATAGGCCTACTGTACCTGCTATATTTTGATAACATTGAACAATAATAACCAGGCTTCAGTCTAGGGACACAGAGTAACCAGTATGAGGTTTAGAGTACACGGAGTATAAATGACGTCATGACCCGTGTTGGGTGACTGCAACATCACAGGTGGGTCCGTAATGTGCATTACCGTTGTGTGTAGGCCTATTGCTGCTTGGCTGCAGTACGTGTAACAGGCTTCGGCGTAGGGACACCTGATTGAAGGTTACAACTCACGTTAATACTTTAATGGTAGACGTTTATTGTCTACACTAGGAATGTACTGTATATACTGCATCTGTATAGGGTGAAATATATATTTTGTGCCGTACTATGACGGACTGTTTACATGTTAAGAAACGAAGTAACGATGCGCTCCATCTCTCAGTCCACTCGAACGAAGTAACGATGCGCTCCATCTCCCAGTCCACTCGACAAACACAACACTATCGACCGTGCGTTCTGAACTTCATACGTTTCTGTGCCCGGAACCGAAGTCTGGTGATTAGCAATAGTGATCCAAGCGCCAAAAATCTGTTTCGAGATATTGGCCGTTGAAATAAATCTGTTATTTTTATAAAAAAATTGTATGCAAGAAATATTATAACATTCATACTATTACAAAAAATAGCACAATTAATACCAAAAAAGGCTAACCGATTTTTAATAAGAGATCAGCAGTTGAATTAATATTTCAAAGCAAAATAAATACATGCACTTTATGCAATAAACGAATTTTTGCTTGTGAATAGCAGCAAAATTCAGATATCGCATTCTTGATTTTTCCGAGTTAAATAGCCTGCCATCAACAGATTTGTGCAAATATCTCATTTTTTTTTTCAAATTGTCGGTTGGTCTATGATTGCGTAACTCCGTCCAATTTATCTTTTAAAATCTCGAATTAAAAATTAATTACAAATTACCACTCAAGGACTCGACAGTTGAAAAGAGTACTCAAAACAATATTAAAAAAGACAAAATATTTTTAAGTTTTGAAACGTTGATTCATATAAATTTTGGCAAACAGAGCTATAGTGTTCAGTTTCTTGAGGCTAGGGGGAAACATTTCCTAATCTTGACCATGTTTTCCAGTATTTTGCCTCTAGTTCCAGCTGACATGCCATATACATGAACCCTTTTGAGGTGGTATTTTTGCAGATAATACGTAATTACAGGCGTATAACTTATATTTGCCTTTCTTCATTATCTACTTGACCACTATTTGTTCGAATCTAAATACAGTAGTATGATCAAGGATGTATACTAACTAGCATATCAATTCGGCGATGGCTTCCATTTGTCTCTGCACCATGGATCTGTTCGAACATGCTTAACATGTATCAATTTAATAAGTATCATTTTCATTATACCAGGTTTTAATTTCTACAACTTTGCCTTTATTGCGTTCGATGAGTGGTTGTGAAGTTGTGAACGAAAAGCAATCTCAAAAGATATCTCAAAGACATTAATTTAACACAATTTTCCATGAAATAATATTGCTCACCATTTTAAAGTTGAACTTTTTTTTTGTGTTAAATATGTCATACGCATTGTAGAACGATACTCCAAAATGGGAGATGTCTATATACAGTCTCTCGGGCCAGGGCATGAGAGGATATTGTGGGTCATACGTTGAGTTCGTTTACTGCCCCAGCTGGACTCCGCTCAGTGCGGTGTTGCCGTTACAGGGCAGTAAATAAAATGTCTGAACATTAAGGTTCGCAGTGGAGCGCAGCTGTAGTGGCCGTAGCGGCCGTGACGAACACCCACAGATTGTGTTCTCGTCCACGTGCTGCACGAAACAGCTGTGCTAGGAACCAAACTGTTACTGACGTTTCCACTATTACAGATACCGCTACAAGATGTAGAAGCTCCGATATCGACTCTTATTGATATTGCTACAATTATTGGTGCTGTCATCGTATTCGTAAATGATACCATCCGATCTTTCTGATACTCATCACTTCTTACACATCTGTATCTACAGATTTCTCTGCTTTTTACTGATATTAATTTTTTACTGATGAAACTACCATTTACTGATTCTTGTATTTCATGTTGAAGATATACCGATAAGCTGTCACAATTTGACTATAATTATGTGTGTGTATTCCGCCTTTGCTTATCATGCAATATGAATGAATTAATTAGTCATATTTTCTCATTAACGTTTTCGGTACGTAAATTGTACCATCTTCAGATGTTTGTATATGATGCTAATTGTTAACCAAGCCTGTGGGTGCATGTATCTGGTCTTAAATGGTCAGTGTTTTTGCATGCTGTGCGATGTCGGTGAAGTGTTGTCATTTGTGTAATCATGACAACACTTCACCGACATCGCACAGCATGCAAAAACACTGACCATTTAAGACCAGATACATGCACCCACAGGCTTGGTTAACAATTAGCATCATATACAAACATCTGAAGATGGTACAATTTACGTACCGAAAACGTTAATGAGAAAATATGACTAATTAATTCATTCATATTGTATGATAAGCAAAGGCGGAATACACACACATAATTATAGTCAGATTCTTGTATTGTTTGCTTGTATAAGGAGCAATCATACGGAGTTTAATAGAGTTCTTTCTTTTTACTTTAATACAAAATATACAATGATTGCATTTGGATAACTAATTATTAAGTCATAGAATTAATTTAAGCCACCTTCGGAATTTAATTGCTACATCGTTGGCCTCCGACGGCCGTGGACCAGAGTTCAAATCCCGACGATTGTGCATTTATGTTTGTGGTCAGTTTCTGTCTGATGCTTTTCCAATTCACTGCAGGCCAAAGCAAGGAGATGCACTATTGCCTTCATTTTTTAACTTTGCTCTAGAGTAGTGATGTCAAAGCAAGCGCATTTTTCTGACCTTGATGTCGTGCGCAGGCATTCATGCACTGGGTATTGAAGGAGGAATAAGCAGCCTGTTGGATTAAGAAAACAGTGGTGCACCAACTTCAAACGGATCGTGAAATTTTATGTCGTTATTTTTATATGGCTTATTTCTGTTTGATATTCTCTATATTGTCTGTAAAACAAAAGTACTAACACCAATTTCTTAATAAATTGCAGTTGTGTTTTAAACGTCAATAACATAATATAGAGTTATGAAGGAATATTCACATATATCCCATAGTAGTACAACTATACTGTACTAAGTGAATGGATCACATCATTCATAAAGAAAGTGATATCCCAAAGTAAGAGATTGAGTATGACATGGTAAGTTAAAATTGATATTGATGATATCTTTAGCCTTATAAAAGTAATTAATGAACTAATCAAAACAATATTACAATACAAAGCAAAGTTACGTAGGTACTGTATATGTTTTAAGTGTAACTAATATTCCATAACGAAACTCTTATCGCATTATGCTTTTAAGGTGATATTGGTGAGCAACTTCATATCATCGGAATATTAAATTATTTTCTCGAAATATGCTGACATTTTTACAACACATGGACACGTATCTTTTGCTTATGATGCAACAGTAGTTGCTTTTTTAATTCATTTCCTTACAAACATTTTCCATGCGAATATTTTCAAAATTTGTAATACACTATCTTCAGTAATACGTATTTACGGTATATTAGATTTACAAGAACATTTTTCACTACTGTAGCTGTAAGACTACTAAATAAATAGGCCTATATCTGAAAATTTCACTTTTCTATAAAACATTTGAGAAAATATTCCTTTTGAGTAAAAAAAAAAAGCAAACTTGTGAAAAATGAGCATTAAAATAAAAATTTACATTCTTATAATGCAATTATACTTCTCAGCCAAGACTAAAAATAAACATGGATACAGTCTTAATAAGTTCTCTTCCCTTTATCCATTGAACCAATGCTGGCTATCCCTGTATGTAGCTCGATCAAGCGGCATATACTACCTCTTTCGTCTGTCTCTTTCCTTTCCACTAGAAAGCGCTCAGGCTCTCCTGAGCTCTGAAGCCGCGCTTGCTCCTATGGGCATCAGTTGACATGACTGCTCTAGAGTATGCCATTAGGAAAGTCCAGGATAACAGAGAGGGTTTGGAATTGAATGGGTTACATCAGCTGCTTGTTTATGCGGATGACGTTAATATGTTAGGAGAAAGTCCACAAACGATTAGGGAAAACACGGGAATTTTAATTGAAGCAAGTAAAGAGACAAGTTTGGAAGTAAATCCCGAAAAGACAAAGTATATGATTATGTCTCGTGACCAGAATATTGTACAGAATGGAAATATAAAAGTTGGAAATTTATCCTTTGAAGAAGTGGGAAAATTCAAATATCTTGGGGCAACAGTAACAGTAACTCGGGAGGAAATTAAACGCAGAATAAAATATGGGAAATGCCTGTAGAGCTACATATAAGGCTACATAATAATTTAAAGCCACGAGCATTGCAGATTATACTACCACCCCTCTTAGTACATCTCGCCGATCGCGATGGTATTTTGCTCCGAATTTATTTGACATATTTGAAATTTTCACTACTACTGATAAACTTGTTTTCATGGCTCTCGTAATTTAACTCGCAGATAAATGGTATTTTTAGTCATGCATTGCTTTTTAAACTTTAAACGAGGTACTGCTCGCTTCCGTATTTTAAGTGATACTGACGTAATCGGCCCTGACGCGGTGCTGCGCCGAAGTCACTGATGCCATTTCCCGCGCATCCCCTCACCCATCACGTATCTGGCACAACCGGTTTACATATTATGAAGAAAAAACATCTGTCCTCTCTCAAAGTTAAAAATAATTAACGTAGCTCTCATAATTTCTATTCTGCAAGAGTTTCACATTTTGTACTTTTCGGACATCTGAAACTTCCTAGGCCTGCACCTCAACCACACTTGGGGAAGGATTTCATTTCTACGTAAAAACAATAGAATTTATAGGAAGAAGAGAAGAACAAGAACTAAACCGCCCAAACATGGATACACTGTTGTTACAACTACAAATATTTCTAAAGAATTATTGACTGCAAGGGTGATGGAAACTTAAACGTTAGTTTCTTATCGTATACCAGCAAGGATTAGGCAATTTGGTGCCATTCTTTCTGACTATTATGACGATTACAAACCGAAATCGTACAAAAGTAGCGGAACACTCTTTAGAACACCGGTGTAGTTGCACTTGCCTGCTGATGTGGGGCTGCACTCGGCCATGAGTTCGATACCCGCTTAGGTTGATTAACTGGTTCGATTTTTCGAAAGTTTTCTCTAACTGTAAAGCGAATATCAGGTAAGCACACTGTAAATTATCGTCCTAATCTCAATAAATACCATCTCACTATCATGCTACATATAGATATTAAATAAAAGACTGGGAAATAAACTTTTTTTTTTGACATATGTATGGAAAACGTTTTATCAGTGTCACTGTTAAGTCGTATTGAGATATTTGGTTCAGGTTTGTGTAAGAATAGTACATCATTTACTACGACTCCCATAGTGATATAAATGTTCTTCAGAGATATTTGGCCGTTAATTAGCAGTGAAGTGGGGCCAAACGGACAGTCGCTTTATGACCTCGCCGTTAAAGCTACTGTAAATAAACGTAAACATAATAGAACTAGAATATAGAATAGCCATTATGTAATGAATGTTATTAATATCATTTTCAAACCTTCGCTTGTTCAAAAAGTACCAGAATTAATGTCTACAAAACATTGGCGAAACCAATAATATTCTCATATATGGTAGTGAAGCTTGGAACATAAATATGATGAACATTAAATCACTGTTAATGAAATGAAGTTTTTAAAAAGAACTGTAAGCCACCAGCGTAGCTCAGTTGGCTAAGGTGTTTGCCTGCCGATCCGAAGTTGCCCTCGGGCGTGAGTTCGTTAACGGCTTGTGCTGATTACCTGTTTGGATTTTTTCCGAGGTTTTCACCAACCGTAAGGCGAATGTCAGATAATCTATTGCGTATCCTCGGCCTCATCTCGCTGTCACCACTCCCATCGACGCTAAATAACCTAGTAGTTGATACATAGTCGTTAAATAACCAACTAAATTAGAATTAGATAAGGAGAAAAATACAGAGTCTTTCATAAGTAACGAGCCTATCGAAAAATCAACTATTTTGGATAATTTTTTGAAATGATGTTCATTCTCACTAGAAAGAACCCTTCCCGAAGCCGTACAGTCGATTTGGAAACAAACACCCCCTCCCCCCCCCCTGTCAGAGTAAGCTACTTATCCACGTGTAATGTGCATTTGATGCTAACTTAAAATGACCTGGAGCATGGCCTTCTATACGCCAAGGATAATGGCACACTGATATGCCTATACACATTGTTGTGATAGACTGGAATGATAAAAATGCCACGCAGCCGCTTAACGTTATTGCACTTGATTGCCCAATCCGTTGACCTCCGCGATCACCTGATTTGACTCCCCTGGACTTCTTTTTCCGGTAATTCATTAAGGATCGTGTCTATGCGACTAAGCCACGAATTAGGGGAACGAATTGAACACATGATAGAAATGGTTACGCCTGACATGCTCACCAGAGTCCATGAAGAGTTGATACGTCGCTTACATTTGTGCATTCAGCAGAACGGAAGATATTTTGAAATTTGTACACCATAATTTGTCAACAATTGAAACTGTTTTTACATGTGTTTTAATAAAGGTTTAAAACATAAATCATTCTTTCGTTTAATAGCTCTGGCGGCGAGGGGAAGGGGTATTTGTTTCCAAATCGACTGTATGGCGACCGGGAAGGATTCTTTCTCGTGAGGATGAACATCATTTCAAAAAATTATCCAAAATAGTTAATTTTTCGGTAGACTCGTTACTTATGAAAGACCCTGTACTAACATTTTAGAAGAACTATGAATGAAATTTTAGAAAACATTAAAAATTGTAGAACGAAATGGAGGTCTCTGTCCGTAGAATGTTTTCTGAAAGAATATCCTGCCAAATGCCGAGTTATCGTCCACGAGGAAAAATATACAGTAAAACCTGTTTAAAAGACCATCCCCATTGAGAGACCACCCCTCCTCAAGACCGATTTTTTAAAGAACCGAATTAAACATTCATAAAACCAATGTAAATCACATCCCTTTTAAGAGACCACCTCTCTCCCTAACCACCGACCAGTGATTGAATAGCCATTTTCTTAATTTTACCCCTTTTAAAAGACCGTACTGTATTTTTTAAATTTACAATTTAGTATTTTATTACATTACTGTAACCTAAATAAATTCCAAGAAATTCGTTACAGTACTAGAAGTTAAACTGATGTTTGGCAAAGTTGTTAAGTGGTACCGTATTCACGTTGAATGCCCATCTCTGTTCTTAATCCCTTAATATTGGGTACTGCTAGGAAAAAAGGTACAATGACGTTTGCTAACGAGTTCCGAGGTATGACAAAGGGTTATTTGCACCGTTGTTTAACAGTTTCTTGGAAGGTAAGATTTCACATGCCGTATGACTGTTTTACTTTTTGTTTTGTACATTAAAATTCAAATCGTTACTTATTTATTGCAGTGCAATAATTTACTTTTTCTTCCTCCTACCTATTAGAAAAATCTGGTGATCAACCCACCGATGACGAGGTTAAAGTCAAGAGAGAATTTCAACCCGAAAAAAGTCACTAGAAGAAGCCTTATGTAATATTCAGCTAATTCAACAATCGGCACCACTGTAAGACTGTATGAGAGGAGAACATATAAATGAAAATTTTTAACATGTTAAAGGATAGTTATGAAAATTAGGTTGTAAAAAAAGAAATAAAAAAAATTAAGCAGAGTTCAATTTACGATTTTTTGAAGCGGAGTACGCAATGAATCAAAGCAGAAAATTGTAAAAATAACGTAAAATAAGAAATAAAGTTCTAACCTCAAGGTTTATTGTAAGCAATATTCCCCATGTTTTTTATTTGATTAACATAGAAACGTTTTAACGAATTATTTGTGTAAAAGAACTCCCTCTATTGGGAGACCACCCCTCTGAAAGACCAATTTTTTATGGAACCAGCAGTGGTCGTTTAATATAGGTTTTACTGTATTTGGGCTGTCTGCTAAAACGGTGGAACGAGGCATAACAAGATCATTAGGACTAATACATAAGAGAAAGGTGAAGAAGAAATCTACGTTAGAAACACTTTAATGCTTTTTTAAATTATAAGAGTCGAATCCGGATCGGTTAGCTTAAAAGACTTGTTCTTATTTCTCTAAAATCAAAACACCCTGTGCTGATAAACATTCTACCTTATTTTTTATAGAGGCCAAAGTGTAGCCTCTGTTTTATTTACTGCTTCTCCGCGGGTGTTTCTTATTCATTCAATCTGAGGTTTACTCTCGACAAACATCTAATCTCCTGCCTTCACAAAGGCTACCGGAGCAGTGAAGCACCTCTGTAGGTAAAATTGCGGTGGTGTTGCGCTTGAAGAATGAGTTTACTTTCCAATAGGCCAATCTAATTCTCTGAGCCACTGTTGCCAACTTTTCAAGCGAATCTCTACTAAGAGGAAGCGTCCTCAGACCTCTGCTGCTGTGGTTTAAATAGAAGCCTGTCCGAATAATTCAGAAGGTCCAGGTCACGTTTTCTATCCTTCATGGCGACTTCATGTGTGTCAATTGTCTCATGTTAATTCTATGTGGTGTTTTTGTAATGAATATTACACCTTTACTACGTCACACTACTTTCGACCAATAAAACGGTACGAAAGGACGTCTTTCAACCAATCATGGCTGCTTATCGCACAATTTTATCGCGTCCCTAGCATTTGTTTAATTTTATCGCGTCCCTAGCATTTGTTCAATTTTATCGCGTCCCTAGCATTTGTTCAATTTTATCGCGTCCCTAGCATTTGTTTCTTTGTTTGCCAACATTTCACACTGCGCTGGTCTGGACGTCAAAAAAAAAAAAAAAAAATAGAAAATTACAAACCACTCCAGTCGATGCACAGCAGTTTCAAATATGACTCGCATTGGCATTCAAGAACAAGAATTAATAAAAATCACTGATCATACCTATGCATCTTCTGAAATCCTATTTACAAATAAATGAAGAGCACCATTCGGAAATCCTGAATAAGTTGAATGCACCATGTAGACCTACATCAACGAGTTCCACTTCTATTACGCACACTTCCAATATAACATCAATTGAACCACCAACCACATTCAAATTTGAAAATTGTACATTCAATAATTATTCCTTTTAAAATTATTCATGTTTATTTTTATGTCATCGTCGTTAATTAAAACTTTTCTAACACTTGTGTATATTATTTAGGTTATGTTATAGCTTCTGCTATATGATATTATGGACAGTCACGTATCAGAGATTGTTTAATATTAAGATTTATTGAAAATCATCTGTCAAGTGACGTTGATTACTGGGATTCGGATAATTGAAGTGGAATGCAACTGTTTTAATAAAAATGAAACTGAATCAACAAAGCCTTCTTGACTAGTAACACTGCCATCGTGATTGTGATGTACATCGATAACTTCTCGCCGAGAAGGCATTGCTAGTAATCATAACTCACTACTGCCATCTAGCATGCATCTAGCGTAATATTTGTAATGTTGAGATGGTACAATAATACATTTGAAGACAGTTGTATTTTCGTAAGTCAATTAATATTTTATTGTATTGGAGTACTTCGTTACTTCTAATCTTTATATACTTTCTTCTAATCGTGTAATAGTCAATTAAATCCCACTCGAGTTTTGATTTTCTCTAGATAAATCAAAACCTCTAGTGAGATTACTGTTCATAAACACATTAATGGGAATTTCCATTATTTTTGAAAATCTGTGGATGATGCCATCAGAAGCCAGTGTTTCTAATTCAGCGACTTTCTTGCTAGATCTGGTTACAATTAACAACTTTTCAGTGACAAAATTAAAACACTTTGTATTCATTTCATTCATTCATAGTTTTCTGCCCAACGGCAGGTCTATCATCTGATATCTTCTTCTGCCCCGAATTCTTATCCCGTTCACTAATTCCCGGGGCTATCCGATGTAATGGGATTGAAATTACTGTAACCACAACTTTTAACTCGTTTAGTTTGTGCAGCCGAAGTATTTCTCATGCAATAGAGTGAATAGACTACGCGAGAAAGTCTGACGGCAGATGCTGAGAATTGTTTGAATATAATTTAGCGACATCTTACGCGGGAATGTAATTAGATTTTGGGTGAACATTTTGATTTTATTTTTTATTTTTCCAATATATTGTTTGGTTTTTCCTCTTTGATATGGTATTATGACATTATCACATGACTAGGCCTATACTAAAATTGTATCCATTAAGTTTTCAGATTTTCTTAAAAGAGATATTAAAATTTTAATTTGAACTCTTATTTTCCAAAAATTTACGGATTTTGGGCGGAAAATTATGCGTTCCTTTTTCATTTTTACAATTTATTCTTTGATTTTTCTTCTTTAAAATGGTAATTTCACATTATGATTATCCTAAAATTATATCAAAGTTATTTTTTCGTTGTTTTCAGGAGTGGGCGTAGTCTACTGTATGTATACTGTTCCGACGATTTAATAGAATACGTACCCTCTGTGGTGGCTGAGTGGTGAGACCTCCAACTTGTCACGCAGGTGGCCCGGGTTCGAGTCCCAGTCAGGTTTTGGGATTTTTTATTGACAAAATCAGTAATAACACTCGTGGCGAACAAGGTCACAGCTGGTGTTTTTCTCGGGGTTCTCCCGTTTTTGCCCATATCAGGCATCTACATCATTCCGTCAATATTTCTTCATTTCGTCATCATTCCATGGCATTCCCCGAACGCCTGCTGGCGACGCATGGATGAGGCTGGCCTAAGAACGAGTGAGATTGCCTGCTCGAAACTGGATACGCAGCGAACTTTAATGTAGTCAACCGATGTGGGTTTTGGAATGCGTCTAGCTTGAGGGTTAGCTCAATAGATCGTAAAAGGTCGCAGTGTTGGGTCCATCCCGAACATTTCATTCAGTTCCATAGGTATTGTATGTATGTATGTATGTATGTATGTATGTATGTATGTATGTATGTATGTATGTATGTATGTATGTATGTATATTGCCATCAAATTTTGTACACCTTGTATACAGATGAACAAAATAAACTGCCGCTTTCGCTCTCTATGCTCCTTACACTTGTCTTTCGAGTCTCGTCTCATAACTCTCGTGTACTTCGAGTCTCGCTCATCATTCTCGAAATAGTATTTGGTCGGGATGGAAAGATTTCGTAACTTTGAATAACACACATCATTGAAATAAATAACATTAGAGATTTAAGAGGCATATTGGTTCGACAAGTTAGCATATAAATGAAATAAGTAAAATATTCCTTCAATAACCGTCTTATTAACGTAAGAAATAACAAGAATTACATTAGGTCATTACATAATTAAACATGACTAGCGCTTTCGCCAATTAATGGCATCTTCAGGTCTATTAGGATATAATAATGCTTTGAGCATAAAGACATAGATAAATGGCAAGATAATAAAATTTGATGAATTGCATGATGTGAAATTGATTAAAAACAGTATTACATGAATAACTGTACAAACACAGAATAAAGTGATAAAAATCACTTAAAGACGTAGTGGTTGTAGTGATTAAACTTCATATAGAGCAAACCTGCACAAACAGCGCTCAACGAGGTCGCGCGCTCCTGAGGAGCGGGAGAGCCCTGTTTACCGCTCGCCGAAACGGAAAGGAAGATAAGTCAGAATGACATAGACTTGCTATAGGTAGAGGGGAAGGAAACGACCACTCAGTTATCTGGTGGAGTACAGTAGGTCTAGTCTCAGTAACTGTTTCACGTTGCTTATCTACTGCTACAGTACAGTATGGAGGAATCTAAAAGACGGAACATAACATTTAACATTTAACGATTTACAGCTCGAACTTATTGACCTTCAATGTGACCTAAAGATCGTTTGAATAATAGTACTGGCCTGGTTTAGCTTTACAAGACTAAACATTAGCAATAATATCCACGACTACACAGGCTGACTGTGATTTTTAAAATTATTTTAGTAGGTTATTTTATGACGCTTAATCAACATCTTAGGTTATTTAGGGCTTGAATGAGGTAAAGGTTATAATGCCGGCGAAATGAGTCCGGGGTCCAACACCGAAAGTTACCCAGCATTTGCTCATATTGGGTTGAGGGAAAACCCCGGAAAAACCTCAACCAGGTAACTTTCCCCGACCGGGAATCGAACCCGGGCCACCTGGTTTTGCAGCTAGGCGCGGTGTAGACGGCTGTGAAAATGATTGCTATGTTTGACTCAACATTTATACTTGTGTTTTCTATAATCAACTTTAATAAAGGCAGACATCGAACTTCTGTAACTGATGTTTCATTACGATCAGTAGGCTACTTTTTTTTTCAGCTGTCAACAGCATACAGTAAAACCCCGTTCTGATGTACTAATAAATAATATAACAAAATGATATTGTACATTGAAGTAGCTATAGAATTTCTATTATTTCTGTAATATAAATATTTATTAATTAATAATAGTCCAAGATAGTTTTGCAAACACTGAACGGGAATTCATTTCATAAACACTCGTAATAGTACTTTCTTTTGTGTATATTTTGTACGAGATGACTCCTTCTTCCAGTCCACCCTTATACAGAGCGCAGCTAATATCTGCATTCCGTTCGTGAGGTGTGAGCCAGCTCGGAGAGCGCAAACCTTGTGCAGGCCTGATGTAGAGTCTAAATGTTAAAATACAGAAACCATGCATTTAATAGAAGGCTAAAAGAACATATGTGCAGCGTAGAAGTATGAAGATAACATAGTTAAAATGGGTAAAAATATTGCATCAGTCATCACGACGAAAAAATGGGTAGCGTGTTAGGACGTCTTAGACGTAATAGATCAAAATTTGCATCCCACTTAATAGAGAATAACCATGAACTTCAAAAAATGTCAGATGCTTTACAAATTTTGAAGCCTATTAACAACGGGAAAATCAATTTAGTTGCAGAAGAATTTTATATTTCTAAATTTCTCGGTAATAATACTTCCTTACTTAATGAACAACTACCTAATCCTAATAACTCTTTATTCAAACTGACCAATAGGAGCTCTTCTTACTGCAACACGTACCTCTCTCCACTTACATCATGATGTGGTTCTTTCATATGTCAATGCACCAGTCAACACCACTCAACTGGCCATGAAAAATCAGTTCTTCCTACAGGTTCAAAGTTTGTAAGTTATTCTATTTATTAGATAACTTTCCTTTTTGCTCCGTATACTTTTCACTTTCTTACTTATACGTTTTTATTGATTCTTACAGATTCCTAACACGCTACTACTAAGATTATTATAAACAAGTGCTATGTAGGCCTACTATTCATCCCAGTTACATCTTAAGAAATAACCTTTTTTCTTGTTTACTAGTTCTTATTAATATACATATAATAATAATAATAATAATAATAATAATAATAATAATAATAATAATAATAATAATAATAAAGCTCAGGAAGGTAAACGATATATTTTACTGATTTGCCAATGCTAGTTTAGGGAAAGATAGAAGGTCCATTTGTGTATTATTATTTATTAAAGTAGGCCTATATGAATGTTACGCACTGAAAAATGAAATTAAGAGGAATTAGAGCAGAAAGTATACAGTAGTTATAGTCACTTTATATGTAATATTACTTCATTTGTAGGATAAAAACTTCCATGATTCCGTACAAAGTGCTCACTGAATCTAGCAGATCCGACAAATAATTAGATTACTCTTTCTGATACATGGTGTGTACGTGTAAAGGGAAGGACAGAATATCCATTCTTGTGTAGACCGCTCCTCAAAATTGGATCCATTACACATACTACCGCCCAGGAGGTAAAGATGAGATGAGCAAATAACTCTATAGGAGGCTGAGAAACCACACAGCCGACACAGAGACCGCTCTTCGAACGTCAGCGGGGCGCCTAATGGTATTTCTCCTCCGGTATGATCTGTGGAATTCCACATATCCTATACCAACAAGGGAGACAGCAAACGTCTCTCATTGAGCGTCGACATCCACTGTTTATCTTGGAGGAAATTGTAATACCGCTGATCCCGACAGCCAGTACCACCATCTGGCGTCCCCGTTCTACTAGGGACTCAGTCGTTAACTTTCACAGAAAAGAACCAGCTCTCGTATCCACTCGGCATCACCGAAGCTCGAACACCTACACTGAAACCACACACTTTTAATGGAATGAAAGGTGTAGTAGAGTAAATGTAGAGTATTGGTGAAATGGAATTTGTATTGTTGAGGGAAACAGGAAACCATGAGATAACTTATCATCTTCCGATCTTTTACATAGCAAGTATCATTTCAGTTATCTTCCTATCAAACTATAGTTGGAAGCAAAGATATTGGCGGGTCGTACATAACACGCATATGCTAACCTGTCAATTTGGATGAATGACTGGCAGTGTGTGGATGCGTTCGAGTATTAAGGCTGGTTTACAATAAACCGGGAACGAAAACAACGAGAACGGAAATAATGTTAAAATGTATTTAAATTTGAACATTAACAATAGTTCATTATGAATGTTCACATTTAAATACATTTATTTTAACAATATTTCCGTTCTCGTTCTCGTTTCCGTTCCCGGTTTATTGTGAACCAGCCTTAAGTAGTTGCTTACAGGCCAATCATTGTGTATTGAGAGAGTAGTTATTGTAGCTGTTGTCTGTTCACTGTGTATTTTTTCAATACTAACAGTGAAATTGCTTATGTGCATAGTTGAGCGACATGTCTAGAAAGGGAGCGGATACTCGGAGCCAAGCGAAAGGAATTATTTATAGTGTTTATGAGTATTTAAAAAAAACTTAAAACATGTGAGGACATTAACAGTGTTATATCTGCAACTCAGAACGCTACTGCAGATACATGTGGAGTTTCTGAGCGTATAGCAAAGAATTTGAGCAGAAGCTAAATCAGCAGAAGAAACAGTAAACATGGAAGTGCCAGGGCCATGTTTCTCTTCTCCCAAGAAGAATGTACCACATAAGAAGGTAATCACTGAAGTTGATGATTTCGAGAAGGAAGTGATTTGTAGGACAGTTAAAGAGTTCTACGAGAAAGGATTATATCCCACTAGGTAATGTAACGGAAATCATGAAACAAAAAAAATCAACTTTGCCGGTTGAAAATGGTCGATGGGAAAAATTCTGAAAGCTCTTGGTTACCGTTACAATAAGTGCAATGACGATATGCGTGTTTTAATGCAAAGAAACGACATAGTTGCACTGAGAATATCATTTTTGAGAAAAATGAATTTCGTTAGACAGGAGGTACCACCACGATTAATCATCTATGTACATGAAACGTGGATTAATGAAAGTAATTCCAGGCAGTACATTTGGAAAAATTCGACCTGAACAGGTGGATTTAAGTACCTGTTGGGAAGGGTTCGCGGCTAATTGTGTGTCATGCAGGTTCAGCACAGCTTGGGTTTCAGCGTATTCCGAATCTTACCGGACCGGTCGACATCAATGACGTCACGCTGCAGCGAAATAGGAACAAAACTGCTGGAAGGTCCAATGGCTAACATGGCGACTGTACAAGTTGTTGTCTGTGCTACGCTAGTAAGATTTTGCGAAATTTCCATACTGTCATCTCGTTCAAAAAAAAAAGAGCGCATAAACAATTTATTTTTTGAACCAGTAGTAATAACTGATCCGTTGACATATTCGTTCATATGCCATTAACATATTTTTTTTACGTCGTGCTCATTACAAACAATACAACAGAACACACCGCCATGACACAACAGTGCACGATGTCATTCGTCTGCTAATTCCCACCCTATACAAGAACCAATCAGATTCACTGATGGCGGATTATGGATACTGCCACCACCTCTACAAGCTGATGGAACCGGTGCGACACCGGTGGAACATCAGTGACGTCATCGTTGAAATTCGGAACACCGTGATGCCATCAGCGCTGAGATTCGGAATACGCTCTTTATCGACGAGGCAAGGCTTACATTTCAGGCAAAGAATTCTGGGGACTACCACGACCAAATGAATGCAACAGTGTTTACAGAATGGTTTGTACATCTACTGGAAAGTTTAGAAGAAGGTTGTGTCATTGTGTTGGACAATGCGAGTTACTATTCTGCGATAGTGGAGAAACTTGTTTCTTTGGACTCCAGGAATGCAGACATTGTGTCATGGCTTAAGACTAAAAGCATTGCTCACGATCCTTCTCGTAAAGTTCCTGAATTCTTGCATAAGTTCATGTATAGGATGTATGAAATTGATCATATCGCATTAAATATGGGACATGAAGTAGTAAGACTTCCTCCTTATCACTGTCAATACAACGCGATCGAGTTTATGTGGGTACAAATGAAAGGAGAGGTTGCTGGAAGAAAAATACTTTCAAAATTAATGATGTTAGACGTTTATTGGACGATGCATTAGACAAAGCTACTATTGACGACTGGGAAAAGTGTGCTAAATATGCAGAGAAACTACAGGAAGAAGATTACAGGAAAGAGTGTATTACTCAAAATGTAATTATTAATTTAGGAAGTGATAGTTCTGACGATAACTTTAGTGCAGGTAGTGAAAGTAAGGATCGTATGTGAAGTGAATAATTTTAAGATGTACTAAATGAAATGGCTTCATGAAGTGATTGATTTTTAATAACTACTATAGCACTAAATAATTAAATTTCATTGTTATAAAGTTTTATATTCCTTATCCCATTCACTTCAAAATAGAAATGCTATTCGGTATCAATATTGTAGTTATAAAATCATGTCGCATATTATATGCCGTAAGTTTGTTTGATAACAAATGAAGTGTTCACATGTGCTGTTGCATAATGAAATAATTATAATGCTGCTCACAGAAATTACACTAAATACTGACAAACAGACAGTGTTTATATATAATCAGTAGAGATGAACAAAACTAACTACCGCTCTCGCTCGCTGTGTTCGTTGCATTTGTCTTTCGAGTCTCGTCTCGTCATTCCCGTGCGCTTCGAGTCTCGCTCATCATTCTCGAAATAACATTTGGTCGGCGTGGAAAGATTTCGTAACTTTGAATAACATACATCATTGAAATAAATAATATTATTAATGTTTAAATGAGACAAAAAGACAAAACAGAACAGTATCTTAGTTATCAAAATGTTCTGGTTCTATTATATATGGCCTATGGTTATATAAATAGAAAAAAATTCTCAAATAAATTTGCATTTTTAAGAATCATAAAACATAACGTTAATATCTTTTTACTTGAGACTGCACACTTGATCTCAATCATATGAAAGGAAAATTCCTAGCCTTTTAATAAGGGCCTAGTAATTAAATAAATAAATAAATAAATAAATAAATAAATAAATAAATAAATAAATAAATAAATAAATAAATAAATAAATAAATAAAATAATAAATAAATAAATAAAATAATAAATAAATAAATAAAATAAATAAGTGAGTAAATAAGTAAGTAAGTAAATAAACAAGTAAACAGGCAGACAGACAGACATTGGGGAAAGGATTATTATACCTACACTGAAAAGTAGAGATGGTGTTTCAAATAGGCTACTTGATTGTTTTGATGTGGCCAAAGTAGAAAAAGTTCAGTCAGGTATAAACGACTGTGGCTATTCAAAGCTGCTTGACGTTCGGGGATTCGGGAGTGATCAATATCGACGTATCGAAACACTCACAAGTAGTCTTTACGTCAGTGGCCGGCAGAAGCTGCAGTTATGACGTAAGAGCCAGTCAGGCCTCAAGAGCTTGGAAGAGCGAGCAGTTGAGTCGTATTACTGTTAACACGCACCAGCACAGTGGCGTCAGTGCAGCAATGATACGACAGTTCTTGGAGATAAATTAATGGAATCACATTCCTGTATTTTGCTAGGGAATAACTACGCTGCGGTCATGATGGCAACATTCTTGGCAAATTCCCCGTCATTAAAAGAACGCATGTTCTTTGCAATGGCTAGTGAAATCCTATATCTTAAGCCGTAAGCTTATCATTTATTCACTGACAGTGTGTTCCCTAGCTTCACTTAACAATTTATCTTTCAATTGCTGCACTAGTATTTGTCGATATCCTCCCCCCCCATATTTGTCATAATCATTTGTGTGGCATACAGAATAATGACATTGTATATTGAATTTCTTTACATGCTGAAACAGCTTGCCACAAATCAAACACTTCGCCATTCCTCCATACTCCATAACACAGTTTGATCTGGACAAAGCATTTAGCTTGGGCACGATAGTAACACAAAGTGATGGTGTGTTTCAAAAGTTGAAATATACTTTGCATACTACTCACCAAGTTAGGGACTAGATAGTTCAATCTGTATATTGTGTAGGAAAATGTCTGTTAAAAACACTTGAACTGTTTTCAAGTTTCCGAGTAGACAAAGTGTTGTAGTACTGCATAAATTATTTATTTCTATATTTGTATATTTATAGCAGTTTCGGAGCCTCATTTACATAATGCGAACGCTTCTGCAGCTGGCTGTATTATGAAGTTCATATTATTATAAGTATATTAAATTTGATTACAAACCGAAATATTTTGTTACATTGATTTATCACGGATGTACAGTTTTGTTTTCTTACAAATGTATTGTAATTGTGCTGTTCCCATACTACCTCAGACGAATGGATCGCGCTCTGTCATTGCATAGGCGCCGTACCACCACTGTTCAGTTGAACCTTCTCTCCTCGCTGTGCTCAGTATGCAGAGATTGCCGAGCAAAGAGCGTGGCGGCTCCGTGGTATGTCGTCACAGAGCGCGGAACATGCCGGTCATTGCTTTACATCAACGACGCGACGTATAGAACATTGCCGTGCGGGTTTTCGGCTTTGCGGGCGTTGATAGTCTTGCTTTCTCGATCGTTGTTCATCTTTAATAAACACTATTTCGATGTTACAGATTTTCGGTTAGGTAACGAGGAGTGAAAGATGTTTCGGAAGCAACCCTTCGAAGAAAGTTTACAGTTTAAGTAAGGGTGTTCCGTTGGTTGGGTTAGTATGAAGGGGAATACCTCCATCCGCCAATATTTCTGCTCCCTACTATAGAGTTCGCGGAGTGATAGTCAGTGTTCCTGCACAGAGCTGCCAGGAGGGAAACTAATATATACTTCTCGTACTACTACTACTCTGTGTAGTGACAACAAACATAGTGCCCGTGTGTTTAATAACTCATAAGCTGCACCTAGTTCGGTAAATAATAAGTTTAACTTGTGTCCAATATCGGTTAGCATTAGAACTACCTACCATTACGAATTACTCAGAACACACATGCTTCATATGAGTACAAGGACACTCTGGAATCACCGTCAATAAAAGAGTTGACTAGCTTAGCAAGGGAGAGACATATTCTAGTTTAGACTATGCCTATTCCAACTATTCTTTCTCATACTTAAAAAAAAAACAGCAAAGAAGCAACATACTATTAATAAGTATGTGGGATGACGACTGGAGAAATGGTACTTCAGCATCGTTAACAAAAGAGCTGTTTTTCCCCACGGTTTCAGAAACAGTTAAATGTAAACTACTGGCACCCAACTCCTATTGTTAATCGATTTTTATCAGACTATGATAAATATGATTCATACTAATAACGAAAATGTTTATCTCTGCAAATGTAACGAAGCATTGCTGTTTATCATTCATTCACTTACAGTATTCTGCCCAAGGCCAGGTCTTTCACTGCAAACCCAGCATTCGCCAATATTTCCTATTTTCTGCCTTCCTCTTTGCCTTCTCATGATCCATATATCTTAATGTCTTTTATCATCTGATATCTTCTGCCACGAACCATTTCTTTCAGTGCATCCTTCGGAAGGCAGTTTCCTCTCAACCAGTGACCCAGCCAATTCCTTTTCCTCTTTCTGATCAGTTTCAGCATCACTCTTTCCAACACAGCTACGTTTCTTATTCTGTCTGTCCACTCCACACTCTCCATCCTTCTCCATATCCACATTTCAAATGCTTCTAGTTGCTTCTCTTCACTCCGTCATAATGTCCATGTTTCTGCCCCATATAATGTTACACTCCACACAAAGAACTTCACTAGTCTCTTCTTTAGTTCTTTTTTCACAGGTCCGCAGAAAATGTTTCTTTTTCTATTAAAAGCTTCCTTTGCCATTGTTGCTCTCCTTTTGACTTTCTGGCTGCAGCTCATGTTACTGCTTATAGTACACCCCAAGTATTTGAAGCTGTCCACTTGCTCTACTGGCTAATATAGAATTCGCAAGTTTACCTTCATTACTTTTCTTCCTATGACAATGGACTGCATCTTGTTGGCATTTATCTTCATTCCATACTGTTCACAGCTGTCATTGAGCACCAGTAGCATATCCCGTCAGTATAACAGTTAGAAAGTAACTGCCAGTTGTAGTATTTGTCGATACCGAAATTCAAAACAGAGTTGGCAAAAGGAAATTCAACCTGACAACTAGGAAGTCACTAAAATACATTAGCATATGTAGTAACAGGGGGGAAGTGCTTAGGCTTCACCCTCAGAGTGTAAAGTAAGGATACTCGGACTATAGATTAGCTTTAAATAGTAGGTATGGATCTAGCCATCGAAATTTAGGAATTGGAAAAATTGCTTACAGAGCATGAAATGACAGACAGGCAAAAAAATAAAGTTTCATTGTCTTTCGAGAATGAGTAAATGAGCTGATCAAAGCGTGTATGAAAACATAAAGACTATACAGGTGAACCGGGGTTATTCTTTGTGATATTTCAAACAGAAACGTTTAATACTATTTTGCTCGTTTTTGCTTCCTTTTCGAGATAAAAATGATTTTAAATGAAACATTTCATAGCATGTTTTGGGAAAGCCATTGATTTAATTCCGAATATGCTCAGCCAGTTTAAGAGATTATTGTATTATAATAAATTATTGAAATAATTTTAGATTTGGTCTTTAAATGTGCAGAAATTTGAAGGAACTTTTCGTTCTGCAAAGGACTTTCAAAACGTTACATTTGTTCGGATAAAATTTCTACACATTTAAAGGATAAAACTAAAATTCTTTCAATCATCTATTATTATAATACAGCGCTCTCTTAAATTGGCTGAGAATATTTGGAATTAAATCAGTGACTTTGCCATGAAATATTTCATACAAAGCAATTTTTTTTTCTCAAAAAGGAATAAAAACGAGCATAATTGTATTAAACTTGTTTTCTTGAAATATCTCAAAGAATAGCCCCTTAAAATTAATGGCATTACTCACGGTTTACTCTGTGTACGTGAATATTTATAGGAATATAACATGATGATGTTGCTTATAAAATTCTGATCATCATCCAAAACATGTATTAGACCAGGTGGTTTGTGACGGTCTCGCATCAGTCCATCTGTTACAAGCAAACGTTCTGATGGAGGCAGATAAAAAAGTTAAATTTTTTCTTCCACCATGTTAATAATGTCAAAAGAAGTGCTTATACAAATTTTGGCCACTCGACCGCAATTACGAGGCCGTCCAGAAAATGATTTTCCCTGGGCCGTTTGTAGAAAAAAGCACAAATGCATAGAAATATTTATTGAAACAGATACAGCAATTGTTGCGCTATTTGTCAACATATCCCCCACTGGAATTGAGACATTTGTCATGCAATGGGATCAATTTTTGTGTCGTAGAAGTCAGCCGCCTCAGATCGGAACTAGTGTTTGACTGCGTCTGCACCTCTCTCTGTCGATCCCATGATATGAGAAATGTCTCAGTTGCGATGGAAAATATGTTGAAAAATAGCTCAACAATTGCTGTGTCCGTTCCAATAAATTTGTCCAATGAAATTGTGTTTTTTTTTTTCCTGTTAGCGGCCCCTAGCGAACTTATTTTTTTTACGGCCCTTGTAATTGCGGTCGAATGGCCAAAATTTGTATAAGCACTTCTCTTGACATTATTAACATAGTGGAAGAAAAGAAAATAACTTTTTTATCTGCCCCCATCAGAACGTTTGCTTGTTAGCCGGGCGACCAACGGATCTTCTTCTACGGGGAGCGTATTGCAGAATTTTTTTTCGGGATGTATGTTCTATCCATTCTTCTGACATGATTTTCCATGCTTTTCCTTTGATTGTGTGTGTGTTTCTGTATGTATCTAATGCCTACCCACTTCACTTGCGTGATTTGGGTTCCTATGGTTGTTTATAGGCCTATATTATAAAATTGGTTCGATTTTGAGTGCTTTCAGGATATCATCATTTCTTCTGTGGCCTCATTTTGTGACTCCTGCAGTATGTGTCTGATACGTCTTATTATAAGTGCTTTAAGTTTATTTATTTGTGTGCTACGCTCATAGTGTGACTTACAGTAATACATATTACATATTTCGCTAAGTGTAATGATCATAAAGTTTTCACAATGCTTTATGCTTCATAGTGTGACTACTGAGAACGGTTATCTAAGATCTCGTGATAAGTGTTATGGTTTTGTGAACTTTAAATGTATTCAGAGGTGACATACAAAGTTTGGCAGGTGAAGTGTTCCTTTTAAGGTTTCGCTAAGTTCTTGTAATGCATCTTCGTGACCGTTTGCAAGTAAATTGCTCAGATAAACTTGGTAAACAATCTTTATATATAGAGCGCACTGCACTTTGCATGGTATATACGTAGGTATCTCACTTGTTACAAGTTTGAAAGAGATTATTCAAAGTTGAAGCAGTTCACTACCTTCACTTTGGATTTGTTTCCTTCTGAATGTACTTATTTTGGCATTTCTATTACTATATATAGAGATTTCCAGCAAAAGCTTCCCAGGACTGCATTTACCTGCGAATCCATTTGCACATTTTTGCAGCTTGGAGTTGTATATTTGTAATTGTTTTTTAGAGTTGGGAATGTGAGTTGGACGGAAAATGCAATGGACGGAATTATTTTCATGTCAAATTTCATTGAAGTTTGAAATAACTTTGAGATATTGTAGTGATGGCTAGAGGAGACGGCTGGACTATCTTTTGTTTCTGTGACGCCTTCCTTTAATAGTTCTGCACTGAATAAACCATTCCCTGCAGTTCTCTGTTTCTCGTACGATTTGGGCAGTGAATCGTTATATGAGCTATTCTTCCTATGTGGCTGTCGCATAAGAAATGTTGTTGTTGTAACCATAGGTAAAAATTTCGTACTAAAACAGTAGATTTCAGTTGAGTAGAGCGAGGAATATAGATGTCACCCGCGTCTCGCCCTGCTACCGCTCGCTACAGGCGATACACAGTATGTTCACATAAACAACGCATAGTGGCATTCTGTGGAGGTGTGTGTAGAGTCGTGAATAGTTTGAAGAATATTGTTGCTTTATATTAATATTTTAGGTTCTGAACAAAGCGAGCTATTCTGTTATTATTGTATTATTTACTTAATGTTACTAATATGCATGATTCCAAAAAAGTTAACTAATCTGTTATTAAATCAGTATGCAAACAGGAGTGTGTAACACGTTTATTTTTCCCGTATTTTTATTCGTTAAATGTTGACTATGCATTTGGTCTACTATTATGTGCCACATACGAGACACACTATTAGATACACAAAATAGTTGTTCACCTGATGATAGTGTGATATATTTTATCATATTTCAGGTTTACTCCAGTAACTTCTTGTGACGTAGAACGAATATTTTCAGAGCACAAATAACCTATTGTTTTTTTTCCGAACCGAAAAGGAGTATTTCTTTTGGTAAAATTAAAATGTTCATTGTTATTTGTTATAATGGGGCTAGAATCATAATTGTATACTTTGTATGTGTTTTATCTAAGTTACGTATAAATTATTTTAGTTTGAAAGTTATGAAGTTTACAATTACTCTTTTTTTATATTATTCGTTTATTACTTTCTTGTTATAAGGCTGTGGACGATTGGAGTACATGTTTGGTTACCATCCGGCTATACATGTTTGTCGTTCTTGTTCACTGACATTGAGAGATACGCTATTACTTTTCATCGCTAAATTGTGCACCAATATACCTGGGTTAAATCCAAAATCTTTCCGCAGTACATATGAAGAGAAGGCATATGTCACTGTTGATAGTGATTCGTCCATCGGATGGGGACGCTAAACCTGGCGGCCCCTTTGGTGCTATTCGACAGTAGTAGGCTACGTGCCGGCACCGGGTTTCCCCTTCTCCCTTCCTCACTATCATCATCCTCACCAATTCCCTACACTACACTTACACATACACTCACTCTAGTAAACGACATAATTTTTCACAGATACACATCATGCATAATGTGACTCGCCCAAGTGGTGTGCAGCTTGAAAATGGGGCACAGTCCTGCCTCTATCCACACTATGCGGAACCCGAATCACGCGAAGTAATGTGTATAGACATTAGACACACACATACACTATGCAACATTCACTGTTCTTTAATGTAGTACGGTATCTATTATGATATGTCAATCTCTTGGTTTTTTCGTTAAAAATATATTATAGGTTCCTTCAATGGAATGGTGGCAATGGAGTGAGAGAAGTAACCTTCCAGCTTGGAGTTCACGTAATTTCCCACATCTGTAAATTCCCTTGCAACGAAATTCTTTCGCGTACTCTCGAATCGTTTTTACTCCCTTTTATCCTCATTGATTCATTCATTCATGAAATAAGGTGAAGACTGTGATTTGGTTGCGTGGCAAGAAATGTCCCATAAATTTTATCTGAGGCCCTTTTATTCAAGGACAGTATTTCTTTATATGTAATTAACTTATAATACTGATATGCTGATTTTTTTTCTCTCGGTGGAGGCCTGCATAAGAATTTGTATTATCTTTAAAATCCATCCACCACGAGCGAAGTTTGAACCGTGGGATGTCTGATCAAATGACTGATGCAGTAATACCAAAGGAACGCGATATTATCAAATGTCGCTCTCTAAGAGTTAAAGATGCTGTCTTATATTAAACTATGTGCACTGACAACCAAGTGGACATAGATCTATATAGAAATTAAATTGTGAAATGATGGTACTTTTGGGCAAATAATGGAACTGTGGACGAAGTGGAATTACCATGACTATTACACTTTTACTACGCCATACTACTTTCGACCAATAAAACGGTACGAAAGGACGTCTTTCAACCAATCATGGCTGCTTATCGCACAATTTTATCGCATCCCTAGCATTTGTTTAATTTTATCGTCTCCCTAGCATTTGTTTGCTTTTATCACTACCCTAGCATTTGTTTCTTTGTATGCCAACATTTCAAACTGCACTGGTCTGGACGTCAAAAAACAGAAAATTACAAACCACTTCAGTCGATGTACAGCAGTTTAAAATAAGACTCGCATTGCCATTCAAGAAGAAGAATTAATAAAGATCATAGCTATGCATCTTCCCTGAAACCCTATTTACAAATAAATGAAGAGCACCATTCGGAAATCCTGAATAAGTTGAGGAATACACCATGTACATCAACGAGTTCCATTTCTTTTACGCACACGTCCAATATAACATCAACTGAACCACCAACCACTATAATATTCAAATTTTAAAATTGTACTTTCAACAATTCTTCCTTTTAAAATTATTCATGTTTATTTTTTATTTCATCATCCTTAATTAAAACTTTTCTTGTTTATTTCATCATCCCTAATTAAAACTTTACTAACACTTGTTTATATTATTTAGGTTATGTTATAGCTTCTGCTATAGGATATTACGGGTAGTCACGTATCAGAGATTGTTTAATATTAAGATTTATTGAAAATTATCTGCCAAGTGACGTTGATTATTGGGATCCGGATAATTGAAGTGGAATGCAACTGTTTTAATAAAAATGAAACTGAGCCAACAAAACCTTCTTGACTAGTAACCGTCCACAGAGTTCAATGAAGATTCCATAGTTGGCACAACTGATAACAAGAAAACAGCTAATCATAACACACTACTTCATCTAGCGTAATATTTGTAATGTTGAGATGGTATAATAATACATTTGAAGACAGTTGTATTTTCTTAAGTCAATTAATATTTTATTGTATTGGAGTACTTCGTTACTTCTAATCTTTATATACTTTCTTCTAATCGTGTAATAAACAATTAAATCCCACTCGAGTTTTGATTTTCTCCAGATAAATCAAAATCTCTAGTGAGATTACTGTTGATAAACATTTCCGCAGGAGGCCTATAGTTTTGCCTACCACAATTTTTGCGTGGATACCTTGGAGTTTCCGCTGTGTACTAATTGTTAGCACATATGACGATGAAACTAGCTGGTCCGGATTCAAATTCTGGTCGGTACAAGTTACCTGGTTGAGGTTTTCCCGGGATTTTCCTTCAACCCATTAAGAGCAAATAAATGGGTAACTTTCGGTGCTAGACCCTGAACTCACGTCGCTAACAATATCACCTTCATCTCATTCAGACGCTAGGTAACCATAGCAGTTGATAAACCGTCGTAACATAAGCAATTAAAGGTAATAAAATTGCATGCACTGGAATTTATAGTCTACCTTAGTTTTGACATGAAAAACAAGCGTTCTCGCTATTCTGCTAACTGTGTGTCTACGCAATAAACATAAGAATAATTAATTAATTGAATTATTTATAGGCCTACTTTAAAATAATACGTAAAACACAAGGCATGAAGTGAAAAACAATTTTAAAATAAAACGTAGAGTGTTAAGTTAGAAAGAAGAGCAATAAAGGGAAAGAAAATTGAAACAAGTGAATGAATGAAAGATTGGAAAAGAGATATAAATGAATTCATGGAATAATATTGTGAAATGGAAAGATATCAAGTAGAAAGGAAAATAATTGAACTGAAAGATAGAAATGAAAATTAAAAAGAGATAAAAAGAAAATTCTAAGAAGAAATAGAGCAAAGTAATTGATATAAAATGGGAAAGGGACGTAGAAAGTAGAACATGAAAAGGAAAAGAGAAAAAGTTTTTAGCTGACATAAATCTCGAGAAACAACAAAGGGGTGTGTGAAAAAGAAAAGAGAGTGAGAGAGAAAGAAGGACCATTATAAATAGAAAAAAACAAATTAAAGTTACATATCTGGTGGAACGTGTTCGATTTCTGGCAGAGAAGTGGAAATTTATCACTCCGGACATTTATTGCACACCTTGTGTTTTTCCTGTATTTCTATAAAGCTGTGGTCTTGTCTCATGACCTGAAACTATCATTACTTTCGAATATTTGGTGGCGGTTCATATTCCTAACAAGTAACTGCGATGCAGGGCTGGTTTAAGATACAGCAGGTGATGAGATGGCAATGATAATGTTGGTTGGAGTTGAATATAGAGATTATGGAGAGGAAAAACGAAGAGTGAATATTTAGTCAGTAAAAATAAAGGAATGATTAAGAATCATCATCATAATCATAATCATCATCATCATCATCATCATCATCATCATCATGAGAAATGTAGGGTTCCTCCTAAATATTATATCAGTAGTACAGAACCTGAATGAAACTAATATCACCGTGTACTACATCTGTCGAGAGTGGAGCTCGAGTAATCAATCATATTATTGATATTAATCAAGATGTAAAACAAGGGTGTCCATTTTCCCCAATTATCTTTTGTATTCAATTTTGTTATAGAAAAATGCCAAAATATGATGCGTAAATACTTCAAAATAAACAATACAATTTAAACACAGATTTATTTGCAAACGATCCAACTTTTTTATAGCATCAGAAGAAGATCTATAGACAGGTGCTACAACATACTACTCAAAATAATACAATCTTAAATTTTCACATAATAAATAAATAGGTAGGTAGGTGGATGGATGGATGGATAGATGGATGGATGGATGGATAGATGGATGGATAGTTGGATGGATGGATAGATGGATGGATAGTTGGATGGATGGATGGATGGATGGATAGATGGATGGATAGATGGATGGATAGATGGATGGATAGATGGATAGATAGATGGATAGATGGATAGATAGATAGGTAGATAGATAGATAGATAGATAGATAGATAGATAGATAGATAGATAGATAGATAGATAGATAGATAGATAGATAGATAGATAGATAGATAGATAGTTGCACGAATGAATATAAATAAATAAATAAATAAATAAATAAATAAATAAATAAATAAATAAATGCATGAATGAATATAAATAAATAAGTAAATAAGTTAAATAATTAAATAAATAAATAAATAAGTAAATAAGTAAATAAATGAATAAATGAATAAATAAATAGATAAATAAATAAGTAAATAAATAAATAAGTAAATAAATAAATAAGTAAATAAATAAATAAGTAAATAAATAAATAAGTAAATAAATAAAGAATATAATATCATCGAAATGATAGCCTTCCAAATCTTGGATTTAAAATATCGGTATCCTAATCAATTCAAATGAACAAAAAAGAAAATGTAAATTAATGTTAAAAAATACATAATGAAATTTTAAAAAAAGAATATTCTGCGACAAGATGTGGTAGCTATCAAAACGATAAAAATTTATTGAAAATAAATAATATACATTGAATATTATAAAGATGAATAGAGATGGTGATTGATAATGTTCAATAAAGATTTTAAAATGGTTGATGGTAAATGGTAAATAAGTAAATTAGTAAAAAAAATGAATAAATAATACATTAATAAATAAAAAATCTTGTTATTCTAAGAGAGCAATTGGGCCAAATGAAAAATTGAAGCTAATAAGTATATAATAATAATCCTCTGCGATGAATAAGTGATCAGGCCTTCCTGGTCTGGCCTGGAAGTTTTCATTTGAAACATCCATAGCGACATTTATGGGGGGACAGGGTTGCACGTACGGTTTTTCTTGGATTATCCCGCTTCTTCACGGTGGGCAACAACGTCATTCCTTCATCATATCATTTCATAGCATTCCACGAACGCCGGCTGGCGACGCACGGAGGGGGCTGGTCTAGGGACGAGTGGTGTTGTCTGCTCGAAACCTGGATAAGCAGCGAACCTTAGTGTAGTCAGCCGGTGTAGATTGAAAATGTCTCTAGCTCAAAGGTTAGCGTAAGATATATATATATATATATATATATATATATATATATATATATTAGGCCGTGGCACTGGGTCATAGTCCCTCCTCCCAAATACAATACAATGCAATACATAATAAACCAGTTGAACTGGCAACAAGATTAGAATATTTTGGGTTCAATGTATTGGGGGGATCACTGCGATCCTGCACTGGGTTTATCCTCCAGGTAGACGTATTTTCAACTCTCACAATCTTATTACTAGAGATCGGATTCTTATGTAATTACATATTGCATTCCTTTAATTGAAAATTACTGAAAATGACAAATGTCGGAGATTTGTGGTTCTGGTATGGTTATAGTTGAGTTTCATTTTACATATTTTTACATATTCTTAGTAATATTATATATTTTACATATTATGTAAAGAATATAACATTTTATACATATCTAGGCAATTATTGAGTTTTAAATTTTTTTATTAAATTCTTTTTATTTTTCAGAGTATATTATTGAATTTTTTTCATATATACTTGGACATGTGTCTTAACGTCCCTGTCCCATTACTCCGATTGGAGGGCCGCCTTTTGTTCTCACAATAGTACGCGATGCTGGTAAAGAGGGAGGGCCCGGAACTGACATCGTTATGTTTTGTTCACAACTACAGAAAATACTTCAATTTCTAAAGGTGGCTTAAGAGAATATTTCTTTTATAAATAAAAAAACAAACATAAAACTAGGGATTCCAGCTCTTTGTCTGTAAAACATGTACTTCGGAGTGCCTCAACTCTATACATTTGCCCTAATGCTTTCTCAGAATCTGGGATGGTCAGGTGCGCCGATCATTTAACTATGTTACAAATTGAAAGTAGGCTGTTAATAATAAAATGAGAATTGCGTACAAATGTGCAATTATGAGAAGGGTGTCGCTGTTCACTAGCGTAAAGTAGGCTATTAGCAAGGGGTTTGGGTCGGGTGTCAGGCAAATCAAAATACCATTATGTGTGTCACAGAAAAATATTTTTCTAGGAAATCTTAAGGCACAAGAAAAAAAAAGCATAAATTATGGCAGAGATAAGTTGTCTTTAAAGGCTATACAATGGCGTGGAAATGGCAAGTCACTTTCGAGGCTATATTCTCCCACTTCAACTGACCAGTTAAATTGTGACGACATATTTGTGAATTTAATGCCTTAATAAATAGTGATTTTAAATCACATATTTTATTACTACCACATATTTAATGACATATTTCCCCGATATTTACTACATTTTTATGTACATATTTCGCACTTTCATATCACATAAAAATCCGGGGCCTACTTATTACTTGTTTTGTATTATACATATAGCTCAACTCATGAATGATCGTTTGCGTTTGTAAATTTAATAATCTGATTGGATATGTATTGTATATTTTTAGTAGAGCCATCGCTGTAGCTCAGTCGGCAGACTCGCTGGCTGCTGATCCGGAGCTGCGTTCGGGCTTGGGTTGGATCCCTCTTTGCTCTCATTGAATGGTTTCTTCCGAGGTTTTCCCCAGCCGTGGGTCTGAAGCCGGTTGGTCTACGGCGAGTCCTCGGCATCACTTCATTTCACCCCTTTGATTTGATTACCTGGTTGGGTTTTTCCGTGGGTTTCCCCAACCAAAAGGAAATGCCGGGTAATCTTTTGGCGAATCCTCGGACCTCACCTCATCATTGTAGAAAATTACTAAATTGTAAAACTGTAAAAATTGTAAAATATTGTAAAAATTGTAATTGTAATATTGTAAAATTTTGACTTGTTCCACATCTTAAAGCTTCATTGCTCATGTAAGATCTATGGAATATAATAAAATAAAATAAAAATTACCTAAGGTTAGCTGCGTATTCAGGTTTCGATCAGGCAATCCCACCCGTCCCTAGACCAGCCTACTCCGTGAGTCTATAGACGGAGATCGAGGAATGCTAAGGAATGGTAATGGAATTGAGATCGCATCAAATAATATTGATACCTATCGTGAGGAAACGGGAGAACCACGTGAATAAATCTGGCTAGGATCTTGTCCACCACGAGCGTCACTGTCAATGTTTCTGTGCTTGACCGCGATTCGAACTCGGGCCGCCGAACGTCTAGACAGTCAGCCATAGCAGGGACTGTACCTTAAATTTAACTTTTCATTAAACCTATCACCGTAAAAAAAGCTTGTTACGAAACCCCAAAATAAGCTGCTCTCAAAAAAGCTGAAAGTTAGAATTTATAAAACAGTTACATTACCCGGTTGTTCTGTATGGTTGTGAAACTTGGACTCTCACTTTGAAAGAGGAACAGAGGTTAAGGGCGTTTGAGAATAAGGTACTCAGGAAAATATTTTGGGCTAAGAGGGATGAAGTTACAGGAGAATGGAGAAAGTTACACAATGCAGAACTGTAGGCATTGTATTCTTTTGACATAATTAGGAATATAAAATCCAAACGTTTGAGATGGGCAGGGCATATAGTACGTATGGGCGAATCCAGAAATGCACATAGAGTTTTAGTTGGAAGACCGGAGGGTAAAATAATTTTGAGGAGGCCGAGACGTAGATGGGAGGATAATATTAAAATAGATTTGAGGGAAGTGGGATATAATTGTAGAGAATGGATTAATCTTGCTCAGGATAGAGACCGATGATGGGCTTATGTGAGGGCGGCAATGAACCTCCGGATTCCTTAAAAGCCATAAGTAAGTAACTGCCAGGAGGAAAACTTCATCAATAAATATCATATAAATCGGTTTTTATTTTCAGTCAATCACTTATCATGTTAAGATGGCAGAAATGAATTCTGTTACATCAGGATACAATATTAATATACGTCACGAATATTTTCGACTTACTTTCAAGTCATCTTCAGGTGATAGTTTACTAACAAACAAACATTTGAACATGGTGAAAAATATTATTTAAACACATCTATAAAACACTAATAAATAGTCTAACCATGCATACTTTTTCTTAAAGTGGTTAAATGGCGTACACGGTATTAAATTAACATTCAGATAGAAGGTTTTAATACCATGTACGCCATTTAACCACTTGAAAGTAAGTCGAAAATATTCGTGACGTATATTAATATTGTATCCTGATGTAACAGAATTCATTTCTGCCATCTTAACATGATAAGTGATTGACTGAAAATAAAAACTGATTTATATGATATTATTTCACAAAATTATCTGAACTCAATATGACTTTTAAATTCATCAATAAAGTAAATTCGAGAGAATATGTCAAACTATGACGAAAAATGAGCAGGAAGAAGGAATAAATGATTACATAAACGAATTAATGAACAAAATACAGCAAAAGAGAGTGCAGAAGAGAAAGTTAATCTAGCTGGTTAGAAAGTGAAAAAGTGAGTGAAACTAAAAGGAAGTAGATCTCTGGAAATATCAGTGCTGAAATTGTGTGCGCAATCAAGGAATGGACGTTTCCTCTCCAGAGGAAGCCAGGAAATGAAATCCGAGAGGACAAGTGCTCGTTAGAACAGAGCTGACCTGCTATCTGGCAGCGCATCTCATATCCAGTGAACATCGAGTTCTAATAGAATGTGAATTAATAATTAAACCTAGTAAGAGCAGCTGAGAGCTTTTTTCCTATTAGTAACATTGTTATTATATTGGGAAACACTTTAATACTGTTCCGTTCTACTGTAATTGTTAGGGAACGTAATTCCAATGTTCTTATTAGGGCATTTTTACAGTGAAACAATACGATACTTTTATGACCATCCAGAAGAAAGTTGTAAGTGAAATTATATCCGCTAGTTCTGCATTAAATTTTTAAGCCCTCCAATCCAAGAGTTTTCAGTTCGTAGTTATGCTACAGTTGCACAAGATTTTACTTTTCCATTATGCGAAGTGTAAAGAGAAAGTCTTGCAATGCGGCAGAAAAAAAAATCGACGTTGTGATATTTCTAAAAATGTACAGGGTCTTCAATTAGGAACGCGACGAAAGAGAATCGCGACATAATATGAAAAGACCGTGCACGCTGGGTTTCTAACAGAAGATTTTGTTCAATTATAGGCTAACAGTGGTTTTCTGTATGGAGTTGATATTTGTTTGTCTGGGTCCGTCTGTCTCTAAACAACGATTTCTCCTAAACTATAGAATAAATATTGTATTTCAATATTTAGCCTACGTTAATTTAATTTTATTTATTTTAGTAGGTTATTTTACGACGCTTTATCAACATCACAGGTTATTTAGCGTCTGAATGAGATGGTGATAATGCCGGTGAAATGAGTCCGGGGTCCAGCACCGAAAGTTACCCAGCATTTGGTCATATTGGGTTGAGGGAAAACCCCGGAAAAACCTCAACGAGGTAACTTGCTCCGACCGGGAATCGAACCCGGGCCATCTGGTTTCGCTGCCAGACGCGCTAATCGTTATTCCACAGGTGTGGACACGTTAATTTTATCCAGATATATTGCATATGGAACATAATAATTTTCAATACAATTTAAATATTGTTTGTTAAAAATGTAACAGACCTATTATTTGTCCCGCGTCGTAGCTGTGAGGTCTAAGGCATTATGGCTTGAACTAGGATTAGGAAATGAGGGCGGTTTCGAGTCTCCATGGGGGAACAAATTTTTCATAAAATTTCACCCAGTGTATGAGACCGGTGTCCCCACTCAACATCGTAATGAATTTGTGTTCCTACAGTAGTAGCGAAAATGGGTTTCGCTAACCAGCTCTAAGGACTGTGGGGATCATTGTTCTAACCACACGTTTTCTCCGCACTGGTGTGATGACCGTTCAATATGTGCCCAGGCATATGAACGTGAGGCCAGCAGTCAGCTGGTAGGTCTCTGCTCTCTACAACGTTCCGCGCAACGGATTTGGTTTTATATAACAGACTCCAATTTACTGTTCTTTGTTAAACATAATGATGGGAAAGATAATTTAAAGTAAATCCAAGTTACTCATATGCACAAAGCATAATCCTTCATATATTTAACCTTTGTATCTGAGAATTGAAGCGGTGAGATTAATAACCATTCAAATACATTTCTGGCCATTAATTGTTTGCAAATTTGAAATTTAATTTAGGATATTTCCACAAGTGTTACGACTTTAAAAGTTGGTATACTACTTTGTCTTGATCTCTAAAACAACCAGAAATATTACGTGTAAAAAATAATAATTAGGTAGGAACTAAAGTTTTTTTTCATTTTTCTGGAAACTTGCGTAAATGGAATTTAACAAATCGTGAAGAATCTAAATCGAAAATAGATAATGGGGGAGAAAAAACAACTTCAAGATATTAGTTAAGTATGAAAAATCAGAAAAAATGAAGAATTTTACAATTTATATATGCTTCGAGATGTAAGTGCAAAAATAAAAGGAGGACAATTTATATGGCTAGGTCATGTGATAAAGAGATGCACTAGGAAGGAGAATTAGGAAAGTAACAGAAGAAAAATTATCGGCAAGAAGAGATTCATAAGATGGATTCATAAGATCATGTCTGAGATAAGTGGATTACAGGAAAATATTAGCAAAAAATAGGCGGGACATAAAAGTTTGGAAAAATGTTCGATTGAATAGAATAATCTCACACTATTGTTTTTTCTGCAAAGAAAGCCTTCCGCGATTCTAAAGCTAATAATGATGATGATGATGATGATAATAATAATAATAATAATAATAATAGTAGTAGTAGTAGTAGTAGTAGTAGTAGTAGTAGTAATAATTATTATTATTGGTTGGATTGCGTCATAATATGTCGTTCCTGATATCCCCATCCTATAAATCTAACTTAATTACTAGATCTTTATTTCAAATAAAAAATATAATAAAATTACAATGAATTTGAGATAGATATATTTTAAATAGGGTATTTTATCTTAAGTTTCGTCTATAATAATAATAATAATAATAATAATAATAATAATAATAATAATAATAATAATAATAATAATAATAATCCGTGGTGCTACAGCCCGTGAAGGGCCTATACCGACCATCCGGCTGCTGGCCTCACGCTCACATGCCGAAGCAGAGGTGAACGATCATCCAACCAGAATGGAGGTATCGTGTGGTTAGCACGATGATCCTCCCAGCCGTTATAGCTGGCTTTCGCAACCGGATTTCGCTACCTATCGTAGGTCCCCAAGTGCATCACGATGCTGGGTGGATACCGGTCCCATACACTGGCCGAAATTTCATGAGAAAATTTCTTCCCCCATGAGGACTCGAACCAGCGCGCATTTCTAAACGCGAGTCCAAGGCAGGATGCCTTAGACCGCGACGCCACGGTGCGGGACAAGTTTCGTCTATAGTGGCTTTAATTTCAAAGTCATTTCGTGACTGTCGACTCTCTGTTTGGAATGGTACATGGTTGTTGATTGCTACGATCTACTGGCCAGTCTGCTCAACCTATGTCATCTAGCGGCCATGTTAGCAGACATTTTTTTACATGTAAAATTAGTAATGATTGAGGTCTGAATCTGTATTTTGTGTTGTGTAAATGGGAAACAATCCGGCATGTAAATTACTTTTTAAATAGGTTAGATTAGATAACGGTGGTGGGTTAGGGACGGCCCTTTGCACGTCGCCCATACTGAGGCCTATTGTGCAACTCGAATTTATGAGATGAATGAGGATAAGGTTTACCAGCCCACCGGCCGCAAATGATCTCTCACCCGCTCACCCAGTGGGATCCTCCTACCTCGCTAAGTTCTTACCGCCAAGGTGACCAGGCAGCATAGAATTCATTCCAATGGCCCTTCCCAGGTGTCGAAGCGCTCTTGGAAGTGCTTTTAAGGGGTTAGGTACAGCATACAGCAGTAAAATTTTTGGAAATATTAAACATTTTTTTTCCTCCATTACTGTATCTTGTAGAATAATGAAAATTGGTATGTATAAAACACTGTCCTTCTGCTAAGAGACAAAAATGTTTTTACGATTTAAAACAATTATTTATATTTCTTTTTGAAAATTCAAAATGGTGGCAGTTTACTGTGCAGTGATGAAGCGTTTCCCTCATAACTCATATACTTGTTAACTTTTTCATATTTTCTCTCTTTTATTTTATTACTGAAACTCATGTTTACAATATTATGCTCTTTCAACTGCATTTCTTAATAAATAATATATATATTTTTTTGTTTTGTGTTAGAAGAAAATACTGATATTTGACTATTTTTAAAATGAATTTATTTTATATCAGACAATCTATCAAAGCTATAGAAGTGATTTTGCATCATATTGTTGATATGACGTGCATAAATACACACAAAAATGTCATCACATAACGTTGGATAATTCTAGAGTTATGAGGGAAACACTTCGTCACTGCACAGTGAATGTCACCATTTTGAATTTTGAAAAAAAAAAAAAGAAGATTGTTTTTAAATCATAAAAATATAGGATATGTTTTTCATATAGCAGAAGGACAGTGTTTTACACATACTAATTTTCATTATTGTACAAGATACAGTAATGGAGGAAAAAAATGTTGAATATTTCCACAATTTTACTGCTGTAAGCTGTATCTAACTCCTTAAGGAATGAATCCTGGCAGAGCTATTGCGAAAGATTGGGAACTGTTGCGGAGAGGACGCCAGCTCTCCGTAAGCGGACGAAGACATGCGTCTTGACTTGAATATGTCTATGAAATTTAAATTCTTTTTCTATACGGGAGGAGAAGGGAAATATACCACGGCAATGAAAATTCCAACCACAGAAAAACTACAGTCAGATTGGTCGTCCAGGAATCGAACCACGGACCTCCCGAATGCGAGTCCCATGCGGAACGCATGTGCCACCTCGCTCTGTTACTTTTTAAATAACTAAACTCCTAGTTATTTCTGTAATAACGGAAACGACTGAAAATTCCGATCAGATGCGTCGGTTCCGGTATTTGAACCCGGGATCTCCCAGATATATGTCCAGTGTGGTACTACTGAGCCATCTCATTTGGTTCTTTGTCCTACTAGGCTCTTATTATAGATATTGGGAAGCTGACTGCAGTATCACTTTCTAGTGGAAGTCCCGCTTTTATCCGAACAGCGTGTTGGATCGTTCTGATATCGCCCGGGGGCCGAATAAGATACATAGAGACGTGGAGAGTAGCGCTCGCGGTGAAATATGGCGCCTGGCCCCATCAGTTAGCGGGTTATAAAGAAGGAACCAGATCGCGACGAGGTAATGGATGTTTCAGGGTGAACGACCGCACGGCATAGGTGCAATACGGGGTGCTTAAAACGTCCCCATAGAAGGGTATTTGTTGAAATAACGAAGAAACTACGGCCACAAAAACAAGAAAATCTTTTGAAAACGTAGCCCAATGGGAAACATGTACTATGTTTATCTATTTCCTGTTCAATACATGTTTGATACATTTTCCGATTGCCCAACATCACAAAGTGATAAGTTACATATAGACTTACAAATTAATGTAAAGCAAAGATGAAAATGATTAGAGAAGTGTGCAATTATGACAAGGGAAGTGAGAATATTTCAGGAAAATGTCCACCACAAATTCTATTTGGACTCATTCGGATTTATATTCCCTTGTTTCCGATGTGAAAAACATAATTATGCTGTAACTATTTGGTGAAAGGTGTGCCGTAATAAAATATATCTTACCCATAAGTTAATACTTGAACATATAGCCTATTATGATATTTTACTGGGTGTTCATTTCAAAGTGTGTCATGACGTCACTGTTGTGAGTCAGCGATTTGAAGCGAGTTTCAGCTTTTATGTCAGAGAATTTGCCTATTAATCAAGGCGTTCAATCTGAACTTGAGAACGTATACGGTATAACCTGAAAGTCGTAGCAACAGATGGCGGTCTGTACGGTCTGTGTGCTACCATAACCTCTTTCGAACTGTGTTTTGTGCGGGTAAGTCGTACGCAGGGTATTTGTTATCATCGGTTGCGTACGGCAACGTTCCACAACATAAATCAAATGCTCCGTGTCCATGTTGACCGTCGAAGTTAATGTCAACAAATACTGTACGTAAGTAATCGTCTTAACCCTCTCCCCATATCTCGACAGTAAGAAAAAAACTCACCTCAGTACGTGTTTCCAAACAGTTCACATTCTTGCCACTACCGGCGTTACGGTACGTATAAGTACTCTTCTGAATGAACGCCTTACTTGCTAGGCAACTTCTCTGGTACATAGGTAATACGCCTCGGCGGAAGTGTAGGAAGATTGAATTCTCTATGGTTCATCGGCTAGCCACATGACGACATACAGAGAGCCATGACACACTTTGAACTGAACACGCTGTATAATATACTATGTATTGTACAGTGTAGTGTAGGGTGTCTGGTGCCGGATGTAGGGTGTAGAGTAATAAGCATGGTTCTTTTATGACTCTGGGCATTTAATGTCAGGAAATTTTTTTGAAAGTTTTAATCTCAGGTTATGTTCAATTCTGTTCTTAAAAATGTTAATAAAAAAACTACTTTGACATAAGTATGTTGTTATGAGAGTAAAAAGTTGCACTGCATTTGTGGCCAATGATGGCTACTCATTTTGGTTTTGCATCCAAAAATTTAACAGATTTGTTCTAAAAAAGGTCTAAAGATTACTATCACAATTAAGATCAGTTACTTTTTAGCAAACTTGACATGACGTGTCGTAACATGAAACATAAAACTCAGCGTAACATAGCGCATATAACATGTAACATGTAACACGTTCTCCGTTGTGGAGTAACGGTTAGCATGCCTAATCGTGAAACGAGCAGACCCCGGTTCAAATTCTGGTTGGGACAAGTTATCTGGTGCAGGCTTTTTCCAGAGTTTTCCCTCTATTCACTAAAAGCAAATGCTAGGTAACTTTAGACGCTGACCTAGATTAATTTTGCTGGCATTATCACCTTCATTTCACTCGGACCCTAGAGGTAACCATAGCAATTCATAAAGCAGCGTAAAATAAACCAATAAAAAAAATTGTCACACTCACATAAGCCCGCCATCAGTCCTCATTCTGAGCAGGATTAATCCAGTCCCTACCATCATATCTCAACTGCCTCAAATTCATTTTAATATTATCCTTCCATCTACGTTTTGATCTTCCCAAAGGTCTTTTCTCCTCAGGTCTTCTGACACTCTATATGCATTTCTGGATTTACCATACGTGCAACATGCCCTGCCCATCTCAAACGGCAATAAACCTCCAGATAATTTTTATAAAATATAAGTGGAAAACATAAATGACCAATTCTTTATATACGATTCTTCAATCCAATTTTAAATATGATTTTATGTTTTATTTAACGACGCTCGCAACTGCAGAGGTTATATCAGCGTCGCCGGATGTGCCGGAATTTTGTCCCGCAGGAGTTCTTTTACATGCCAGTAAATCTACTGACATAAGCCTGTCGTATTTAAGCACACTTAAATGCTATCGACCTGACCAGGGATCGAATCCGCAACCTTGGGTATAGAAGGCCAGCGCTGTACCAACTCGCCAACCAGGTCGACTTTAAATATGACTTTCCCTTATTTAATAAATACATTTTAAATCTCTTTCTCTCTTCCTCTGTGTAGTTCCAAGCGTGAAGTTTTATTATTTATTTCCTCACTGAGGTATGTTAGATAGTTACACAATGTGGGCCATCCTTTACGTGATGTCAGTACGACGCAAGACTAGCGCAGAGACAGCACAAGACAATAACAAGACAAGGGGCATACTCAGTATCGTAGTTTGAAGATACATTTTTTTATTAACCATGCCGGGAACCGAACAAGGGCTGCCTGGCCAGTACCACTGCCACATCACAGAGGAACATTTTAAATTCTTTTGTTATACGTTATGTTCCTATCCTCGTATTCACGTATCCATTAACTGTTCTTGAATATACAGTAGAGCATCGATTATCCGAATACCGATCAACCGAAACATCGGTTAACCGAAAGCGTTCCAGACAGTAAATTCAAATTTGGGCGCGCGCGCGCTATGTAGAAGTCCCGCTAGCACTGTTTGCGAGATTTAGCGACAAAAAAAAAAAAAAAAAAAAAAAAAAAAAAAAAAAAAAAAAAAAAAAAACGAGTCTTAGCTAGCTCTAAAAAAAAAAAACTTCTTTTCCTAAATTGTAGGCCTACTTTAATGGTCATTTTGAACTTGTCAAACTAGGCTAGTCAGTTCTTTATTTATCTATTTATGTCCATAACAGGGCAAAGGCCCAATTACAATAGACAGCACAGATAAAAAAAAACATAGAATTGCATGTAACACGAAAAAAGAGGTAAAACAGATACAAGTGTAATTACTTACTTACTTACAAATGGCTTTTAAGGAACCCAAAGGTTCATTGCCGCCCTCACATAAGCCCGCCATCGCTCCCTATCCTGTGCAAGATTAATCCAGTCTCTATCATCATACCCCACCTCCCTCAAATCCATTTTGATACAAGTGTAATTACAAATTAAAAATAGAAAAGAGAAGAAAAAAAAGAAAACAAATAGATACCACCTAAATAAAAGACACAGATACAGATATAAATGAAAAACACCAAATAAAAACAAATCAAAGAGAGCCAAAAATGCAAAATGTAGGCGTAGCTATAATTGGCAAATTGCAGAGCAAATACACCACCATGTTAATAAATTCAATATACAGCACTACACAGCAGGCCCAATAGGCTCAATTCATTTATTAAAAAAACTCACCAACACAGAACATGTGTTTCAAGTAATGCTTTACATAACTTTTTCTTGTACATATTGTACGATAACGAAAAATCTAAATCCTGTTTATTTGATAGATGATTGTAAGTTCGAAGCATTAATAAAAGTGGATAGGGTTTTTGTTGTCTGTAAATAAAAGAGAGATCGCTTTCTCAAATTTGATTTATCAATATTGAAACTAATTAGCTGTAGAAGATTAAGGTTGTCTATTAAACCATTTATGGTTTTGAACAAATAAATTTGTTGTGCTCTTATCCTGCGACTACTGAGAGATGATACATTAAATTCAACCAGTATGGATTCATAAGATTGGATTATGTTGTAACATGAATGTTTTTCATATGTAGCAGTTTTAGGATTCTATTCTGTACTCTCTCTAGAATGACCGAGTGCGAGTAATAGTGAGGGTTCCAAACTATAGATGCGTACTCTAATTTTCTTCATATTAAACTGTGTGTTATTTGTAAGACGTGTGATAAAAATTATACTCTATATGTACAGTTTTGTGTTTAATATCAGTGTTCCTTGGTTTCATACTGCTCCTATGACACCAGTACAATTGTTTTCGTAAGCGATCGGTTATCCGAAATATCAGTTATCCGAACACCTCTTGTCCCTAATTGTTTCGGATAATGGATGCTCTACTGTATTATAATTTATCACATTTATCTTTTACATTAATGTACTTCATTTCGTACACTCTCTCAAGAAGATTCGAAACAATATTTTATACTACGTTCTTGTTATCTGCCTATTTTTTCAGTTATTTAATTTACAGTATACATATTTGGTAGTTGTGAAACATTATATTGCAGTATAAGTAACTAAAACTAGAATCTTATTATAAAGCTTGGTTTTTTTTAAATAATTTCCTTTGCTTTGAAACCTGGAAAGAAATGTACGATCTCGCGCTAGATTCTTTGTAGGCCTAATTGACAATATTCTCACGCCATGAAGCAAGCTTGAAGAATCGACCGAGACCACTTCTGCGAGAATCCCTCTTATTGTCGAACGTAAAGCTGAGGAACATACTCGTGCGTGACGGTGGGGGAGGGGGATCACACTCTGTCCCCAGGGACTTCGCCTTCTGCTTCCCAGAAGATGAGGCAGGATTACTCGCCGGCGCATCGGGTCACCTAATGCGTTTATATAGATGGCAGTTAATAAAACATAAAGCCGCTTTAAGACGTCGCGATACACTGCTTCTCGGACACGGGCCCATATATTTCTGTTTAGACCAAGCACTCAATCAAAGCCTCATTCATAATTGAAATTCGTGTTTTACTTATACATCTAGCGATCTGGCTGCGAAACGAAAGGACGTAGATTCGAATTCCCATGACAATGTAAAGATCCGAATATTCTCTGAATCTTTTATTTTTCCTGTGCTGTGGATGTGTGCTTTTCTTGTATTTTTTCGGTATTATAGAGCTCTAATACTGTATGTCTTTTGTTTGTCCTTTTATTGTGGACATATGTTTAGTATTTTGTTGTGAACGAGCTTTGTTTTATGATAGGAATATATTCCTTGTCTTGCGCTTGTTCTTCTGTTATAAATGTATACATACTTTGTCTTGTGTTTGCCCTTGTTTTGTGAGAGCGTGCTTAATCTCTTGTTATAATGTTATGAACGTACTTTCCTCTCTGGCAGGCCTATGTTTGTGTTATGATGATTATAATAATTATAATAGTAATAATAATAATAATAAACTTAATGCTTAATACTGGGAAAATTTAAGGCCATAATTTCACTCCTTCATAGAACGGTGCACGCAAACTATATCTATTCATGATCATATTTTAAAATAGAATTTCTCTTTTATTTTTTAGGAAAATGAAATTGAGGAGATAGAATTAAAACTGCACTATAACCACTAATTTGTATTTTAGTATGTACCTATGTTAAAGTTTCTTCAAATCTATAGAGTTGAATTGAAACAGCATGTCGAGAGAATGCCAACAGAAAGATGGCCAAAGGCAGTGCTGGTAATGGCCCTTCTGGACAACGATCTGTTGGAAGACCATTAAAAAGTGCTTGAATTGGATGATGATTGTGATGACTCGTAATACATATTAGAAATGGTACCAATTGGACCTAAGCTGAAACTAGACGGAAAGGTACCAACAACCAAACACTTCCAAATGAAATGCACCTTGCTACTGCGGCTACTTCACAAACAAATCTGTGTCGCTTGTTGCAGAATAAACAAGGCGCTATGTGTATGTGAGAACTGTACGGCAGCCATTTCTACTGTTTGTACTGCTTACTACTGCTTGACCGTCAGGCAGAAAAAGAGTGGGACGTACTGCATGAGAGCAAGCAAGTTGTTTTCAATCTTTGGTAGGACAGGAATTCTGTCCTGGCCAAGACGAAATGCTCTAATCTCGTTTTTTTACTGTAATTTTTACGTACAAAAAAAAAAAACGCACACAGGTCGTTCAGCCTAGGTCTGACCGGGAACACGCGCATCAGATATTCTTCTGTAGCACAGCTCTTTTCGGAAGGCATGTAAAATTGAGTTTATGGAACGTAAAATATCATGTCCCCGAATGAATGCCTTACAGACAAAATTTCGTCGTTAGCTATATACTCGTATCATATTTAAACTCTAGAAGTAGCACAATGAGTACGTACAGGTATGCAAAGTACGCGTTAGTTTGCCTCATTCTCTATTTATAGGCTAATTAATCCATCACATAAATGAATCAGGCAGATCTTCAACGGTCACCAGAAATGAATGAATCATGGATGTGTGCTACTGGACCTTGCAAAATGCTCTTTGTTTTACAGATACAAATCCATGCTGTATGGCCGTAAGTCTTCCAGAGAAACTTTGTATATCTGGCTGATCATCTCCATCATCTGTCAGTTAAGGGGAGTGGGTAATGATACCTTTGTGATTAAAAATTTTTCAGTACAAAGGATTAGTTCAATATTTCTGGGCTTTAGTGCTCAGAGCGGAATAAAAATTTCCATGCTTATACAATGAATCATTCTGAATTCAGTGGTATAAAAGACAACTAATTAGTTTCGTATCCAAGTGGAAAAGAAAGGCCCTAACTGATAACCTGTTTTCCTATTTCACTAAATGTACCTCATTCTTCAGGTGCACATTACTTGCTGCAATCTTCACTCATACACCTTGTATTTTTTTAAGTTATCTAGTAATGTATATTGTAAATTCTAAAGCAAAATTTACTTAAATATTTCACTCCTAGTGATACGGAAAAATATTGAACTTTAACATTTTTTGCAATTTTTTTCAATACATAGGCCTATATATTTTTCTCGTGTTATGTGTGTGATATTCTTAAATCCGCAGGTCTAATATGTAGAACACAGGCTGCAGAAAACACTGTAAAAATTTCATGAAAATTGATTCAATAGTTTAAGAGAAAAATGCACTTAAGTTTGAAAAATGTCAACTTAAAGGAAAACTGAATTTAGAAAAAAAAGTATGTATGAATTACATGCACCGCTAAATTTAAAGAGGCTATTTAAAGGGCTCATCTGCAGAAATACTCCCCACAATATTTATATTATATTAAAGAGCAAGTTTTATACTTGTTTTAATACACAAAATAAAGATCGGATTTTTTACCCCTAATCACTACCTGGTTCCCTTGAGCCGTTTTCATCATCTTGTGCTAAATTTGATTAATGAATTATATGAAATGAAGAGGAAATTAAGTAATATGAAATCATTCCAATCATTATCGAGTATTGAACCCCAGTCCAGAAAATAAACAATAAGTCTCCACTGTAGCACTGAACTCCCAGAGAGCTGTTAAGAACTGTACTTTCTGGCTTCCCTCTAAAATACTTACGAGCACATGTAATTAAATTTTGATTTCTGATGAAACGCTCTGATGTAGTGGCCGTATGTATATCTGTACATGTAGGTGGGATTCTGAGCAATACAAACCATCGAGGATCAAACATGTAGAATTTCGTTAAAAATTTCACAGAAAACACTCACAACGTCAAAGCACGAGAGAACCACTCATCTATGCCAATTATATTTAATTAGTAAAAGGATTTTTATATGTCCGCACAATGTACTTACACAACGAAACCCAAGGCCGCTCACTAAAGGGAGAATCAAAGATAGCAAAATGTGGAAATTCCTTTGATAGTAACAAATTTAAGCCCGATGCAAGATAATACGATAACCAGGATTATTCTCATAACGGTAGGAAGGGCACAGCTCGTTAATTAAGGTTTGTAGACCAGCTTAATTAGAGAAACCCCTGTATCTTCAGCTTCAGCAGTCTCGGATCTGTTTGCTATTCAAGATAGGGAACAGGGAAACAGTTAAAGATTAATGACTGTTATTAATAAGTGAGAGGATGGGTAACATTGTATTCCACATGACACAGGTTTCCTAGAAACATTAAAGATTTTGTCTCTAGTTCCTGAAACTACATACAACAAAGTAGCAGATTATTGGTTAAGTTGCTGCTAGGGTTTACCCAGTTTAAACAATTCTGATTCAGTAATCGGATTTAAACACGTGTTGGCCACTTAAGTAGCGTTTAAAACATCCGCTTTCCCTTTGATATTACCAGAGAGTTACAAGAATTCTTAAATTTATGTAACACCAAAATCTCTGCTTTTACTTCGCCCCGCACTTTTCTTTTGCTCAGCATTGTACAGTGAACTGGAGAGTGGGGAGATTTTATGCGCTTTTCCATTATTGCTTTATTTGAATTAATAAAATAATATATAGGTCTGTGTAATAGTATTTCATTCATTAATAGACGTCTTTCACTGCAAACCTAGCATTCTCCGATTCTACCTATTTTCCACCTTCCTCTAAGTCATCGCATTCGCCCAGTCCATCTTAATCTGATATCTTATTCTGCCCCGAACCTTTCTTCAGTTCACCATTCCTTCCAGTGCATCCATTAGTGGGCAGTTTCTTCTCAGCCAGTAACCCAACCAATTTCTTCTTTCTTCCTGATTATTTTCAGCATTTTTCTCCCTTCACCCGCTTTCTAGCACAGCTTCATTTCTTATTCTGTCTGTCCAATTCATACGCTCCATTCTTCTCCATTTCCATATTCCAAATGCTTTCAATCGTTTCTTCTCATTTCGTCGTAATGTACATGTTTCTGCACATAAACCGCAACACACCACACAACGCATTTCTCTAGTCCAGGTATGCAGAACTGGGCGACAATTGTGGCGGACGTCACAAGACGAAATACGTCATTCACCCCTTCCTTTTACCCCACGCGTCAATGACATGGTAGGGTAGAGGGAATTTGTATTCAATGTCTAGTGCTACATGGTTGCGGACCAGTCCAGAGACGTCATTCAATGCCGGTAGACTGTGGAAGGAGAACCAATGCTTTCCCGATGCTTCCATCTCCCCCCCCCCCTCTCTCTTCTCCCAGTTCTGCATCCCTGCTCTAGTCTCTTCCTTAGTTCTTTTTCCAGAGATCTGCAAAGCATGTTCTTTTCCTATAAAAAGCTTTCGTTGCCATTGCTGTCCTCCTTTTTACTTCCTGGTAGGATCTCATGTAACTATTTTTAATACTTTTTAACCATTCAAGGCAAATTTAAGATTCCAATGAAAAATTTTTAGAAATATTTGTTTATTATTAGTGTAAGACATAGATAAGGATCTACATTTAAATATTCTTATGTTTTATTTTCAAAAGGAAAATATTTTAAAGTTTTATGGGCATTGAATCTAAGTAGTCTTGACTAGGTAATGGGTACTTTTTGTTTCCCTAAAGTTTGCAGCACTTAATCATAGTGACATCAGCTGTTAATATATGTTTTTCAAGTAGATTGATTGCCTTACTACTTCACGAAACTTCTGATATTTTCATGAATTAGTGCCAATTGTCTTCAGTTCTTAGATATGTAAGAAAGATTGGTAACAGAGGAACTATTTCTTCGCTCCACAGATGTAAGTTTAGATAGTTCAGCTAGTTCCTTCTATCAACATGCTATTACAATACTGAACGACTTCAACTGAAATTCCAAACTTGTAGCGCATACTTATGATGGATGGCGTTGCTGTTATTGCAGAGGAGCATGTAAGTCTTCAAGCAAAGATTCTTAGCCAGTACAAGCAAGTCATTTTCGTGCACTGTTGTGCACACAAATTAAATTTAATCCTATCTCAGTCCACCAGTTTCATCAAACAAGTTAGTCTTTTTTGTTTCTTTGCCAGCTTTTTGAAATGTCTTCGACGAATCCATAGAAAAAACTGAGGCTATAGATTCACATGTGAAAAAGAGGTTTCCATCTGCCGCACCGGCTAGATGGCAATATCAGAGCCGGTTAGTACAGACAGTTCATTCCCACAAATCTGATATTCAATGCTTTCTTGCTTCAATTATTGAAATTTCGAATGAGTAGAATGCAGACAACATTTCTTCTTAACCCCATATTATGTAGATGAAATTATTGGGGATCATCAATGTAGTTTTAGATCTACTATTGATAAGATTTTTTATATTCGACAGATATTGGAGAAAATGGGAGTATAAGGAGACACTACATCAGTTATTCATAGATTTAAAAAAGGCATATGACTCGACTAAGAGAGAAAAACATTCCTATTGAATTTATTTGGTATTCCCAAGACACTATTTTGATTAATTAAAATGTGTCTCTATGAAAAATACAGCAGAGTCCGTATAGACCAACTCCTGTCTGATGTTTTTTTCAATTCACTACGGACTAAAGCAAGGAGATTCACTATCACCTTTACCTATTCATTTTGCTCTAGAATATGCCATTAAGAAAATGCAGGAAACAGAGAGGGTTTGGAATTAAACGGGTTACAATAGCTGCTTGTTTATGTGGATGACGTGAATATGTTACGAGACAACCACAAAATATTAGGGAAAACGGGAATTTTACTTGAAGCAAATAAAGAGATAGGTTAGGAAGTAAATCCCGAAAAGAGAAAGTATATGATTATGTCTCGTGACCAGAACATAGTACAAAATGGAAATATAAAAATTGGAAATGTATCCTTTGAAGAGATGAAAAAATTCAGATATCTCGAAGCAACAATAATAATAATAATAATAATAATAATAATAATAATAATAATAATAATAATAAATGAAACTCGGGAGGAAATTAAACGCGGAATAAATATGGGATATGCCTGTTATTATTCGGTTGAGAAGCTTTTTTCATCCAGTCTGCTCTCAAAAAACCTGAAACTTAGAATTAAAAAAAAAAACAGTTATATTACAGTTCTGTATGGTTGTGAAACTTGAACTCTCACTTTGAGAGACGAACAGAGGCTAAGGATGTTTGAGAATAAGGTGCTTAGGAAAATCTTTGTAGCTAATAGGGATGAAGGTATAGGGGAATGGTGGAAGTTACACAACGCAGAATTGTACGCATTGTATTCTTCATCTGATAAAATTAGAAACATTAAATCCAGACGTTTGAGATGGGTAGAGCATGTGGTAGGTCTACGTATGAGTCATTGCAGAAATGCATATAGAGTGTTAGTTGAGAGACTGGAGGGAAAAATATTTTTAGGTAGGCCGAGACGTAGTTGGGAGGATAATACTAAAATGAATTTGAGGGAAGTGGGATGTGTTGCTAGGGACTTGATTAATCTTTCTCAGGATAGGAACCGATGCTGGGCTTATGTGAGGGCGGTAATGACCCTCCGGGTTCTCTAAAAGCCACTTGTAAGTAAGTAAGCAAGCAGTATAACAGGTAAAGCAACTAACAGTCATCAATGCTGACTCTTGAAAATTTCTGTAACTGTTGCACTTTCGTCTTTGTATTTATCTAGCCTTTGGCATGGTACAAGAAATAGTATCTATGTGAGTTTTACTTTTATATGTATTTGTATACTTTATAACTTTTAAGAGTATTAAAATTAAGAATAATCCCGTGCAGAATTGAAAACAGAATAGATAGATGATCTACGTACTATCCCGTAAAAATTACTTCAGTACCAATAATAATAAAATAATAGAAATCAAACTCAGTCTCTGCTGTTTCTGCTCTACTACAAGAACTACGTTCTTAGCCAACTGTCGTAATGCCCGCTGCTATACTCCGATGGAGAGGAAATAGTTTGCTCCCGGAATTCGGCGGTTTGACAATGTCTGCTTCAGGGACAGAATAATCTCCTGTTCCCACACAGTTTGCCGTTTCTGTTGTGGACTGTCTACTTGTATAGTGGAAACCAATTCATCTGACGTTCATGCTAAAGCACTCGTGCACTCGTAATTTATTGCAGAGAAACTGTACTTACATGAAGGATGCATGACACTATTATTCAATGATAATAATGTATAGAAAAATATCTTAATGACCGTAAATAAAAAAAACAGATTGTTTATATAGGCCTACTCTTCTTTTTTTGCTCTCAAAACATTAAATTTCATTTCTTGTAGAAAGGAGGTATATTGCATATAATTCAATTGATAAAAAAGAAATACCTTATGCTCATGTTACGTGCGTTGATGGTAAAATTTCTAGCTTTTAATTTATAAGACTCAAAGGAAGGTTCACGAAGTGATAATAGATTTTGGCAACGATTTTCCATCATAAATTCCATTTGAAATAAGAAATCTCCTATAAACTTGTACAACCGGAGAAAGCCTAGTTTTCGAGAAATGATTTTTTTTTCAAATTGTCAATCCAGAGCTATAACAGCTAATGCAAACAGTGCTGTGCTAGACCTGTGTGTGTGGTGTGTTTATTCAACAATATATTTCTTCCTCTTCAAATCCGGGCCCAAATCAGACCTCGGCGATGAAGGCACGTAAGTTGATTGCGAAGACTGGCCACTGCTTGAAACCATCGCTGTTGACTCATTTAGAATTGTGTCTTTTGTTTCTTCCTCCGAAACTGTTTCATCATCACTTAATAGTTGTAAATCTTGTTCAGTATCGACATCAACTGACTCTGTTTGGACAAAATAATTAATTATTCCTAAAAACGAAGGATTATGTTTTCAAGAATTCAAACCCGGAATAAAATATCAATACCTATTTATTATAACAACAGAGATTTCGCTCTTATCTTGTAAATAGTCCTTTAGTTCGTATTCCTTTTCATTCACTGGTGTTGGTTTTCTGTTATGATACACACCTATTAACAGGTTTCTAACATTTGTAGGATTAATTCTCATCATTAAACTGAAAATGAAGCAAACACACATGTGAAAAAAGCTATGATTGGTCTATGCACTGAATGGTAGGAGTGATTCCTTTAACTCTCTTCTTTTATATGCCTGCCTTAAGTCTAATCGTAGAACAAGAGTGTCCCACGGCACTCAGCAGAAATGTTTTAATTTCTTACGAAAGCGCCCATCTTTCCTTACAGTAATACAAAGGTACAACTTCTAGTGATGGCATGGAGATTCAAGTATATGGATGTCAAGCGATTATTTTGAAAAATCATATCTCGAAAATTAGGTCTTCTCCGGATGTAGAAATTTATAAGGAGGTTTCTTCTTTCATATGAAACATATGGATAAAAAAAATCGTTGCGAAAATCCACTATCACTTGGTGAACCGTCCTTGTCAGTTTGCTTAGTGATACAGCACATGTCAGTTTTTCATTCTGTTGAAAGGATGGGTGTGTGTTGTGTAATTTGTATGCGAACTGCATGCTCTGGTAACGGTGTCCACTAGTCAGGTTGATCCGGTAGTGTTTGCCATCATAAGAGTTCTGTACCACTTGGATGTTATAATTGTTTAATAACTTACTTCAATGACGTACTTACTTTAATTACTTATTATAAATAACCAAGTGGTATTCTACATTACATAAAACGATGAAAGTGTTAACCCTCTGCTCTTCTACATGTGTCAATCATGTTGAATAATAGCTGGAAACCGCTTGAAGTTCATTTCTTAATGTGTATCCTCTGTTGTCAAATTCTTCCCCTAGGACTTCATACTTTTCGTGTGTAAGAATAGCATGTTTTTTCACCTTTTTCAGTAACTTAAAAATTGTTTGTGATGATGGAGCCACGGTCTATGGTCACGAGTCACCAGATTGAAGTTTGGGACTCACGGAGTGTAAATGGCGTTATGACCCGTGGGGTGGGGTGGCACTGGGAGAGTAAAGTTGGTATCGTAACAAAGTGCATTACCTCTTTCTTAATGCAGCTTGTCACGAGTCCGTGCGATCAACATACTTATTTAAGATCCTACGAGCAAACAAGTATATTTTATCTTATTTTATTTAGTCTATGTATCCATATTTGTGTTAGTGTTAATTTCAATGTTTCATGATTCACAGTACTGAAGAACATGTCGAAAATTAAGAGCACCAAACATTCTCTTCAGAACGAACTTATGGAGAAGTTCGGAAAGGAATATTTTCTCAGTAAAGGAAAAAAAAAACACTGCATTTTAAAAATTGTCCAAAAAATATATGTATAAGGGGAGACAGAACGTGATTCTTTGAAAAAACACTGTAATAGCAAAAGACACAAGGAGAATTTCGATGTTTCATAATTCACAATATTGAGGAACATGTCGAAAATAAGAGTACCAAACATTCTCTTCAGAACGGACTTACAGAGAAGTTCGGAAAGGAATATTTTTTTAGTAAAGGAAAAAACACTGGATTTTGAAAATTGTTTAAAACAAGATATAAGAACAGACAGAACTCGATTCTTTGAAAAGGACTCTAATAGCAAAAGGCACGTGGAGAATATTAAATAACACAGTCAGAACAAACCTTCAATAATCAAAATAAGACATAGAATATCAAAAAGAAAATTCCATCGAGATTTGTGTATAGCCTAATGTTGGTACATATCAACATCCCTTTCAGCAAGGTTGATTCGTCGCAGTTTATCGGAAGATTGATGGAGAAGAGTGATGGTGGATTCTAGGGGATTCATAGATCTGCATAAGAGGCACCGGGCATCCGAGGTTCTTAAGAACAAAAATGGAGAACGATAATACCTACCTAGACTTTATAGAGCCTTCACTTTCTAAGGCTAAGCAAAGAGGAGGAGTCACGCCGGAAATACAGCGACGCGACTATACAGGGTTGTTTTCGATCTCTGATAACGATTTTGAATGTCATCATGTGCGTCAGGAATCACACGACAGCTGAACTGTGGCGCGAGGTGACAGACCAGTAGTGAGTGATCTCATAGTCAAAGTGCACGGCGACTCACAGCAGAAATTCCCAAGAAAATCGAGCCTTTTTCGGAGGGTTACATAACAACCCTTTCCGATGCCAAATACAGTTCAATGAAAATAAAAGCAGCCTGCAATAAACGAGGTTTCGTTATTTCCAAGAAAGGCATCTTCTGTATACTTAATAAGATTGATAAAGCTCGAATGGAATTAATTTGTATCATCTCGTGGGGTGCGGCGACTTGTGACGGGGGTGGATTTGCTTGCTTTTTCCACTCTGGAATTAATCCCATCCGAGTTTTGCCAGTCTTATTAGATACACACAAGATGCCTTTCTTAGAAATAACGAAACTACGTTTTTTGCAGGCTCCTATGATTTTCACGTAACTGTACTTGGCATCGGAAAGAGTTGTTACGTACCCCTCCCAAAAAGGCTCGATTTTCTTGAGCATTGCTACTGTGATTCAACGTGCACTCTGATTATGAAATCACTCACTACTGGTCTGTCACCTCTCGCCGCAATTCATCTGTCGGTATGATTTCTGACGCACATGACGTCATTCAAATTCGTTATCAGAGATCGGAAACAACCCTGTAGTAGGAATTTTGTTTCAGAATAGTGGTTGTTAGTTTTGTTGGTTTTGTTTACATTTTAGTGTGTATTCAGCCATTTTTTCGGTAACTTGTTATTTGTGATATATTTTTTCTGTTTTCAATTCAGTGTAATTTAATTACCATTTTTAACAATAATAACAAACAGAAAATTGTATAAATAAAGATATATACTAAATATAGCAATTATATAACTAACATTAAGCAACGCAATTACGTGTCAGTAATTTTTTAATTATTTACTTATTGGCTTTTAAGGAATCCGGAGGTTCATTGCCGCCCTCACATAAGCCCGCCATCGGTCCCTATCCTGAGAAAGATTAATCCAGTCCCTACCATCATATCCCACCTTCCTCAAATCCATTTTAATATTATCTTCCCATCTACGTCTCGGTCTCCCCAAAGGTTAATTTTTTAATTACTAGAATTAATTTTATCTACTAATGTTTTAAAAGAAGAACTTCAGTTGGCTACTTTTACATTGCAAAACTTTGATTTTATTGTTTTATAGCAAGATTTCTTAGCAACGTGTTGTGAAGTATTTTATACCATACTTTTATAACACACTTTCTTATATTTCTTTGCAAACGATTCTGTATACAATCAAGTAAGGCTTTTACCGACTCAAATGAACTACAAATCATTATAAATTTATTTTCTACATCTTTAAAGCAATTTTCTTTAGACACACGAAACGTAGATAAAATATTGTAGTCAATACGTTACAAAACTATCTTCAGTAACTCGCGGGTATTAGAACAATCCCTCCGGTCCTGTCCTAACTTAACCCTCTCGTTACTAAAGCTTCACTTTTGTAATTAAGTTGTCTAAATAACTATAATTTTGTTACTAGTGTTTATTTTATTATTTTTAGGCACTGAATTTCAGTGTTTTCATACACATTTTATAAGAAATTAAAGCGTTTAATTTCCACCATTTTCTTTAAACAATAAATCTATAATTTACAAATTAAATCCTGAAAAAAATTTATACCAATCTCCATGTAATAACAACATTAAATTCTTATTTCTTTGCTACACATGTCGCTTCAGTCTGAATGTGTTATATTATTTTACTCTCCGTTTCCATCTCCGTTGGCAGTTCCAAAAGAAAGAACATAGTTTTCTCGACTACTTTTTTCTTGTAAAATCTGCATCTTGTAGCTCGCGCTTATTGCTTTCCATTTAATGGACATCCTTGACTCTAACAACAAAATACACTCGAGTCAAGTACGCAAAAATAAAGGCGGAAGTAAAAGAAAGAAAAAATATAAGTGTGTTGCCAAATAAACTTGACTACATCTTAAATATGTGTCTGAAATATACATTCCAACGGATATACACTTTCACAGACGTCTGTGAAGAATTACTACGTTATGCCATTTGTAAAAGACAAAGTTATTTGTAAAACCAGTAGGCTACGTAAAATAAATATAATTTAAAATGAACAACTAATAAAAAAGTAAATTATAATATGTGTGCATATTCCAATAAGAGCTAAATGAATACAGAGATAAATAAATAAATAAATAAATAAATAAATAAATAAATAAATAAATAAATAAATAAATAAATAAATAAATAAAAATAAATAAATGTAAATAAATATAAATGAATAAAATAAATATATAAAAATAAATAAGTATATAGATGGATGGATGGACGGACGGACGGACGGACGGACGAGTGGATGGATGGATGGATGGATGGATACAAAGAAAACTAAAGCGATGAAAATGATAGGAAAGGAACAAAGAAGAATAAAAGAAGCTATAGGAGGAGAAATAATTTAACAGGCCACTATATATTAATATTACATACATACATACATACATACATACATACAAGAAGAAAGAAAGAAAGTTAGCTTCCCTTATGAAAAGGTTGCCAGATTTGACAAAGCGTATTACATATAATTTGGAAACAGACCTAAAAGGTAAAATGATATGCATTTGAAACGATGAGGGAATCAAATATACAAACTGTCAGAAAAATTTACACCTAAGTAGCGTTTGTGCTCATTTACAGTTAAGAAAGTGGGAAGAAAAAATATCATCAGATAGGTCAGAATGGTATGAATGCCATATACCGCGAGAAAAATAATAGTACGGATTTACGTATTGGCATTGATATCTAAACCAATCAACAGCAATCGGTTAAGATAACTTGAAATTTCCATTACATACATACATACATACATACATACATACATACATACATACATACATACATACATACATACATACATACATACATACATGTCCAAGGGCAGGTCTCGCACTGCAAGCCCAGTATTCTCTAATCTTTCCTATTTTCTGCCTTTCCATTAGTCTCCGCATATGATCCATATTATCTTAATGTCGTCTCTCATCTGATATCTTCTTGTGACTCGAACTCTTCTCCCGTTCACCATTCCTTCCAGTACATCCTTCAGTAGGCAGTTTCTGCTCAGCTAGTGATCCAACCAATTTCTTTTTTTTCTTTCTGATCAGTTTCAGCATCATTCTTTCTTCACCCACTCTTTTTAAAGCAGCTTCTTGTCTTATTCTGTCTGTCCATTTCACACTCTCCATTCTTCTCTATATCCACATTTCCAATTCTTCTAATCGTTTCTCTTCACTCCGTCGTAATGTCCATGTTTCTGCCTCCTACAATGCCACACTCCACACAAAGCACTTCACTAGTCTCTTCCCCGGATTTCTCAGCCGTTGGAAATTGGATAAGTCACTCGCCTTTTTGCCGCCACATAGGAAGTGGACACAGCGTTGCCAAATAGATAATAATATTCCCTAACTTTCCTTTCGCATTTTGCTGCCTTCCCGTCTACCCGCCCGTCATCGAGCCGTCTGTTATCCTCGTGAGAGAAGGAGGTACGCTATTAGATGCAACGTCTCACTTTGGCCCTGTACCTTCTACATGCTTTACTAGAGATTCAGAAGTCTCAAATTTCTCCACGATCACTGTAGGAATCCATCAATCTTTTTTGCTTCTCCGTACGTTGAATAAATATTTCGTTTTCAGCTGTTTCGCTTTTGGAAATTGTAAGAGACAAAAATCCATTCCGTAAGTGGATTTCCTACCCACGAACGTAATTTCGGAATTGCGTCATATCCTTGTGTATACTGCAGTGGACATGTAGTTTACACGTATGTAAATGAAATCCCAATCAATATTACATTGTACTGATATATAACATATATCTGGGTTATTTTACTGAGGGTACGATTTATATTAATTTTTATTTTCTACGATTAATATGTATAGTCTTAGAAAAAAATTGTCGCACAGATACTTTATAAGTCCCAGAAAGGAGGCATTGCGCATAATGAGAGGACGTGAGGCCTGGTTCACAAGAGGAGGACTAGTTGAGGTAGTGAAATTAGTTTTGTTTCGTTTTATGTCTGACCATGCCCATGATCAGAGGACTTGCGACCTGGTTCACAAGAGAAGTACTAGTTGAAGTAATAAAATTAGTTTTGTTTCGTTGTATGTCATGCGCACTGCCTCCTTTCTGGGACCTGTAAAGTATCTACGCGACAAAACTTTTTTCTAAGACAGTACATTGTAAGAGAAAAGATTTGAAAGAGAGTTGTTTTCTACTTGAATGTGCTCATCAGAATACGAAATGTTACGATAAAGTTATAAATTTTTATTACGTACTTGAATATGCTCATTATTTCCAAATTCATAATAAGAAATGCGGTTAATAAAGGAAACTTTATTTAGACGAAAGCTGAAGTCTCTTTCTCCCTTTACCGTGACATAGTTACAACACATACAGATCTTGTTTTTCTGAGTGTGTTCAGTGTGGAAGAAGATGAATGTGGAAATACATTCTGACGGGAATAGCCGTCTAAATATCGGATAGTAATTTATCAGAATTTTCTCTTCTTTATTCTTTGATCTTTTTTGAGTTAACCCTCCACAGTTATTAATATTTTTACTTTCTCATTACACGAAGTAGAAAGGGAAATTATTATTATACTGCAGAGAATAGATTTATACTTGTTACCAAGTATGGTGCATATACTAAGTTCTTAAAAGACGGACTTGAATCTACATTTATATCGCCAGAAACAGAAGCACGGACCGTCTATGCACTATGTCTAGGCAGGAATATATGGACTACAAGACACGTGAATTTGAAATAAATTATTTCCGTTCTTACGACTCAAGTATTCATGCTGACCTTTGAATTTTTGGCGTCTGTTCCTTGCATCACAGGTCACTGAGCCTTGTTGAAAATGCGTGACAGAGTACGTCACTACCGGCGTTCCATTTCCGGACAGGGAGAGAATTTTTTCTCGTTGTCGTAGCTAAAGAGTGAACTGTATCTCTATGTTCCTAGAAAAATCTAAGACACTTTACCGATACTTATCTTGAGTTTCAGTGTTCCTGGTTTTCGCTCTTCTTTTGGAAATTTTCTTAAATTGAATAAGAACTCTGTTGTCAACATAGTACATTCTGAAAATAAAGTGTAAAACTGTAAAAAAAAGAATGAATTTTCCTTTGTAAAGAAAATAGAGATGTCCATCGCTTCTGTGTGCAGGTTTTCTACATAATATACTTCACGTTTGGGTCATTAATGTCATTGCTGATCTCTGGTATAAAAAATATTTCATCAATGATACACAGTATTTGATCTTGGTGTAATAATAATAGCGTTTTACTTAATAAGTGAGTTCGCGTCACTGTTGATCCGAAGAACGCGGGAAGATTCCAACCGCTGCGCTGATTGCTTCATGCTTCAAGGCTGCACGGGCCTATATGTTACCGGTCGTTTCCAGAGCTTAGTACAGTCTGAGATGTTAGTGATAGAGGACGTGTGTGCTTATGTACGTCTTTTAAATACTTTTAAAGTGTGTGTGTTGTGCATCAAATTAGTTAAATTCAATTATAATTGTGTAGTTTCAGTCTACAACTTAAATCACGAGGCTGTGTGGGCACTGATCCCATACACTGGTCGAAATTTCATGAGAAAATCTCTTCTCCCATAAGGACTCGAACCAGCGCGCATTCCGTAACGCGTGTAATAGGATAAGATATTAAGAAACTAAATGAATGGATGAATGAGTGAATGAATGAATGAATGAATGAATGCATGAATGAAAGAAGCGAACGATCTAGCAAACAAACAAATAAGGAAACGAACAAGCAAGGAAACGAGAAAGCAAGGAAGCAAGCAAACAAAGAAGCGAGCAAGCAAAGAATCAAACAAGCAAAGAAACAAACAGGGAAGCGAGTAAGTAAAGCCAGACCCGAGGCGGACCTACTCGGGGGAGGAGTTTCGTCTCGGACCGACAGGGGGGCCTTTGGGGAATTTTCCGAAGGAGGAATGGTATATGGATTCTGTCGGCTGTAGGGATCGGTCGTTAAGGAAGTCATACGTTTAGGGCGGTGCGCGTACGGGATCTGTGGCATGCAACTCATTCCATATCGAGGGTTACCGCAATAGATCTCAATAGGTCGCAGTGCTGGGCCATCCGTGCCCCCTTCAGTTAAATTTCATTCCATTCCAAATTCCATTCCAAGCAAAGCCAGCAAACAAGCCGAACGAACGACGGGCAAGCAAGCAAAGCTATGCTAGATGGATGTATGCATAGATTCATAGATTTATATGTTGTAGATAAATACATAAATAGATAAATTGATATAGATGGACACGTGAATGTATAAATGAATAGATATAGATACATAGATATAGGTAGATTCATAAAGTAGATAAATAAATAGAATTGGTGAGGTTCTAAACATTGATTTTGAAAAATATTATTACAGTAAATGGATATATAAATATATGTTTGAGAAAATATATGCAGTGCTTGGGAAAAGTGGCATAAGTCAGTTTCCACACATTTTTTATTAATTTATTGACAACTTACGGAACATCTGCTCGCTTGGGAAAAGAGGCATACAATAATTCGTACAGAATAAAATCAAATCGATATAAACGAGTGTGAAGACAGTTTTTTCCTTCTTTTGTAAAATTAACATTTTTGGCTTGTGTCACTTTTCCCGAGCACTACAGATATATATGAAAATAGAAAGGATAATTAATAATACTTATCCAAATTCGCATTGTTGTATGAGTCTTTCTTTCAACCGGTTGTGTAATGAACTGTGAGGATATCTAGCGTCGTTGGAATTGAAGATAGCGGGATGATATTTGACGAGATGAGACCGAGGAACAGCCTTATAGTTGAGAAAAACCCAACCAGATAATAATTAGCCCAGCAAGATTCAAACCTACTAACGAGCATAGTAACGGTTCAGAGACCAGCTACTTAACCCTGAGCTGTGCCTGCGGTTCATGATTTTTGACTTGTGTCAATTTTATTTTGTAGTATGATATTGAGACATGGGTGCTGAGATTTGCTAATAAATGACAGTCGAAGCAACTAGAATTATCTTTTTAATTTCTTATCGGGGTTATAATAATACATGAGATTAAAAACAGAAGAAATTTAAGTACAACATGTATATTTAAAGACCTGGAAACTTACCGGAATACTGTATTTACTCGAATTTAATGCGCACTTTTCAGCTGAATTTATTCTCAAAATTCGGGTGCGTATTAGAAACGATGACGCACTAAATTCGTATGTAAATTCGAAAATTCTGCTTATCGTTCTGATTAGGTTCTGCGTGTGTCTCAACTCTGTTCGGGTTACCTTGTTGCTCAACGTTTCTCGCTTCGGGCGCTTCCGTATTTTTGTTGGCATTGTTGTTAATATCGGTAAAAGCTTCAAAGTGAGTTGTACTTGATCAGGAGACGGAAGAGAAAAAGTGAAAACCATGGAAGCAGGCAGGATGCAGTAGAATTCGGTGTAGCAGAGAGCAGCATTCGCTTGTGGAGTCAACATAGAATGGCGATATTTACTTCTAAAGCAACAAGGAAAAAGTTCACCGGCCCACGAAATGGAAGAGTGTCTGAGGTAGACGAAAAGGTTTAGAAATTCATACAGGAAAGGAGTAAAAATAGGCTCCCTGTGACTAGTGACACATTTGGGGCCGGTATTATAAACGCCGTTTAAACCTTACGTTCAGTTTAAACTCAAGTATTTCGTTCTGCTTCGTACTATAAACCTTAACTACCAGTTAATCTTGAGTTAACTTAAATTTAACTTAATCGGCGGTCTTCTGCGGTTTAAACTGCAGTTCAAGACTCAACAGTGTAAGATGGCGGCTTCTGCTATACACATGGACATGACAGATGTGTTCCGAAAACTTAAGAGTTGAGGAAGTGATGAATATTACTGAACGATTACAGTGGCCAAGAACGTTTCGAAATAGAGTGCACCACTTTAAAATATAAATGAACATAAGTTTTGAAACAGATTTAGGCTTTTGAAGTAGACAGTCCTAATCTTCATGATTAGGCTTTATAGTCCCTAACCTTGTTTAGAGAAATTGAAACTCGAATACCTACAATATGCAAGAAAAAGAATGAGAAAGTGCAAAAATAAGTGTTTTTTTATGGTTTCAATTTGAAGATTATTTGGAAAGGTAAAAAATTTTCTTTTTATTTTTGAAAACATTCTTCGGAAAACATTCTATGTGTCTTTCTCGTGTAAAATTTTACATTACCTCGTTATCATGTTTCAGCCTCTTATCGGCCATCTTCAGAACTGGTTGTTGCTGGTCTTGGCGACTTTTGTTTGTGTTTCCTGGGGGAGTGTGTTTGTGAAACACACAACCAAGACCAGTAACCAGTTCTGAACATGGTCGATAACAGGCTGAAACATGTTAACAAGGTAATGTGAAATTTAACACGAGAAAGACACACAACACTTTTTCCGAAGTGGTATAGTGTTAAAAGTTGTGTAATCAAGATGTATAGAAAACATTCTGTTGAAACTCTCCATCAGTTATATAGTTACGCTGCGCTATTTTTCCTCTGGTAACGATGCAAGATTTCGAATGTGTCCATAAATATAATGTAACCTTATTGTACATTGTATTGCGTGTGGTAGACAGTCTCCTGGTAAGATGATTTACCATGAAAAATTGGGATCGGTTTTATAAACACACTAATAATATTACGTAACAATACTAAACTCATAAAAATAATTTGATTATTTGACAGACTTCTGTTTCATAAATATTTTACACAACTTATAAAATGCGGACACTAATATTATAGTTCATTAGTCAGCTGATTGTGTCTGTCGTGGATGGATATGCATAGTTTAGTTTGGTTACAATGTGTCTGGGAGTATAACGTTGGCAGCCATCATTAAGAAACTATTTGAGGTTAAGTCTGACAAGCATACTGAACTAGGCGGTATTGGTTCTCTGCAGGTTTAGTGACATTTTCTCTGTTATCGAAGAACAAAGATGTTTCTTAATGAAGATTATTCACGAACATCGACCATTTTAAGAGCAATAACATAGTAAAACAGCATGAATCGTCTTCTTTTCTTTCCTAGCAGTAATACCAATCGTATTCCACTACAGTTTAACTTAACCGAGACTCTGTAATACGGTGCATTAAGTTAAACTCTCAGTTAGGTTTAACTTTGGTTTAATTCAGTCTTCAGATTAACGGTAGTTATAATACCGGACCTGAAATTTAAAATTTTGCACCTGCTTTGCAGCTATGCATTACATTCGCCAGTAAACATTTTTTTGTTTCAAGCCTTAAAAAATTTAGGTGCGCATTAGATTCGAGTAAATACGATGAGATGTTGTACTGGCACAGTATGCTCGCCATGGCAAAGATGTGTTTACATTTGAAAAAAAAATGGAATTTAGGGCGATCCAGAACAAAATAAGACATCAATTCATAAGTTATCTCTGAAGGTGAATGAGAACAAGGAGAAAAGAAGAAGAAAAGAGGAGGAGGAGAAAATAATTGGAGGATTTTCATATGTCAGAATTTTGAAAATACATGAAGAGTCCACTGCAAGAATGATGGATGTCACTTTCTTGTCGAAAATGAACCAAGACTGTCAATGCATAGCTTAAGACATATAGAATGTACATAGAGAGTTATATGGCATTAACACTGATAGTCATTGTTCAGTAATGATCGGAAAATCTCAGTTAAGCTTTGAGCGCTAAGCATTTGAAACTTTCAATTGCTTCTCCTGCAGAATGTATTCCAAATGACATCCATCATTCTTGCAGTGGACTCTTCACATGTTATTTCTAAGGGACTTTAGGCCTATATAGCTAGAGAGTTAGTCCTCCACGGTGGTCTTGTCGATGAATTAATGTTCGTAGCTTACCCTCAAAATCTTTAGCATGGCATCCTTCGGATGGGAAGTAAGCTCTGTTCCTAATAGAAGCTCCAGAAAAAAAAAAATGTTTTTCTCATAGGCCTACATTGATTTTAGACTACGAATTACCTCTGGAGTAGAATCATCGTTAAATAAAATATTACCATATTCTAGTATATACAGTCACGAAGCTTAATACGTAGGGAATATGCATCCATAGGTAGTTGCTAACCACTGGGTTCGCTACTATCGCCTCATCACAGACAATGCGAAGTAGTAGTCTATTGTTCCTAGTACCCTCAACAACTCAAGCGTCGTGACTGTATATACTAGACTGTGATATTACTACTGCTGTAGGCTATAATTTGTATTTTAATTTCAAAATTGCTGTTGTAAATCATGCCACAATTGCAACTTGTGGATTTTAATTTGTTACAGCACATAGCGGTATGTTTTCGGAGTTTATGCATACATGTAGTTTTGAATTGAATTTAATAATTACTGAATTGGGACTCAGATGTAGTTCAATCAGGCAAGTGACGTACTTTCATAATAGAAATCGAGTTTTATTTGTAGAAAATCTTATGACTCTTATAACAAGCATGCAGGTTGTGAGGACTTACGTCTGAATATTTTTTAACCCTTGCAATTTCCATTGCACCACATCCACATTATCGGCATATTATGAGCTCATCTTCTCTGAACAACCACTGCAGTTGGAAAAGGGTGTTACATAAATAATTATCAATTACAACATTTATACATTGGTTGAGTTGTCCGAATAGAGTTCGCATGCAATCATTGTTTGCTCGTCGAAGTTGAATAAAATGGCGCATTATTATACATGAACAACTGTGCAAATTGAATTCTAACCGTAAATTCAATCTTTCTAGTTGAGTAATTTGTGTGTCAAAGTACGTGATCCGTAGTATTTCCCGTCCACTTTCGTAATATGTAACATAATTTTTTCGAACCGTTAGCTGAACAAACGTTCATAGCTATCAAAATGAAGCTTGAGAGTACAAGACGATGTTGAAATAGGTTTGCTAGGAAGCTTCCGATTCCCCTGCTCTAATTTCACAATTTTCTCCACACTTCAGCATTCTTTTTCTCACTAAAGAATACTTTATTATAAAATTTTGTATAATACAATTATACATCTTGATTACACAACTTTTAACACTGTATCACTCCGGAATATGTATGGTAAGACTTTCCTGTGTTAAATTTCAACGTTTACCGCGTTTACATGTTTCGACCTATTTATGGGTCATCTTCAGAACTGCAACACAACACAAACAAGCTGCATTCCGAACAGTGGTACACAGACTACTCAACATACCAATGAACCAACAAGATTACAACGAAGAGCTAAACACAATCAAATACATAGCACAAGAAAACGGATACAACCCTAACATAATGGACAACATAATACGTAAGACAAAACATAATCATAAAAAAACATAAGAATACAACACAAACACAAGAACACAAAAAATACATCACACTAACATACGAAAACAAAAAAAACACACACAATTTCAACCTCATTGAAGAAATTAAATTACAACATCGCATACAGAACAAATAACACTCTACAAAAAAATCTCAAGACACAAAAACACAAACAAACAAATACAACCACACAAGCGTATACAAACTCAAATGTAACACCTGCAACCACTTCTACATAGGACAGACAGGCAGATCGTTTTAAACACGTTACAAAGAACACATCACAGCCATAACAAAATTACAAAACACCTCCACATATGCAGAACACATCACAAATGCTAACCACACCCACAGAGACATCAACACAGACATGGAAATACTACACATCCAACCAAAAATCCAGAAACTAAACACACTAGAAATATACAGACACACAAAAACACACCCCAACGAAATTCTCAACACACAACTCAACTTCAAAACACACACACTCTTTGACTCTACACTATACCACATGAACGCACCCTCACAGGAAACAGAACAAGTGGCGCCAAGACCAACAACGACCAGTTCTGAAGATGATCCATAAATAGGTCGAAACATGTAAACGAGGTACGTTGAAATTTAACACAGGAAAGTCTTATCATACATATTCCGAAATACAATTATGCTGAAAGTATCAACACTGATCTATAAAAACACACAATAAACATGTATAAAGGTTGCAATCCAATGACTGTCCACCGGCAATAGGTAAGCAAAATATGTTAATAAACTGTACATAATTAAATCTGAATGTCTTTTTTTTTTTCTAATCTTCGTAACTGGCAAGATGGTGGATGTTGTTCAGGGATGGTAATTAGCAGGTCATTTGAATAGTTAATCTGCGATGTGTCATATGTAGGAGATGCGCAAGGTTGATTCATCAGTAGGCACATTGAAGTCTCGTGTAGGTTGTCATTGCGGACATAGCAGGGTGCATCCACGATGAGTCGAAGGATCCGATTCTGTATCTTCTGAATTCTTCTTATTTGAGAATGTGATACAGATCCACCTGTGCCACAACCATACAATCTATTTGGCTTCTAGTTTTCAAAATTTATCCGCATAAGGGGTAAGGGGTTGTTGGACAATAACTTCATTTAGGTCAAAATTACATAAATTCCTAATTAACGTATTAATTACTGATTAATATTTGTTACTTGTAATCAAACTAACATCTGTCAATTATTAATACTACCATTAATTTCTCTAACTATAATACAAAAATATCTAATGGCAAAATTTCATTACATTAATATTCTCATTATATCAATATATTTTGTCGACCTGGTTGGCGAGTTGGTATAGCGCTGGCCTTCTATGCCCAAGGTTGCGGGTTCGATCCCGGGCCAGGTCGATGGCATTTAAGTGTGCTTAAATGCGACAGGCTGATGTCAGTAGATCTACTGGCATGTAAAAGAACTCCTGCGGGACAAAATTCCGGCACATCCGGCGACGCTGATACAACCTCTGCAGTTGCGAGCGTCGTTAAATAAAACATAACATTTAACATCAATATATTTTAGATTTATATTTTGCTCCCTAGAACATAGTTCTAGTAAACTTATATTGAATTAATTATCATCATTTTAACCAATTAGCTATCTCAACTTAATTGTAATTCTTTACATATTGCATATAGACTGAATTGAATTAAATTAGCTCATAAATTAAGTTATTACTTTTTCTTACAGGTTTATCTCAATTTAAATAAACATGTACTAATCGTTAAAACTTAACTGAAGAATATTGCTGGAGAATCTTTTAAGTGCACGATATCGTAAATATTCACAATTTAAAAAATATGTATGTCACTATTGTATTGATTAAGCCTGGTTGAGTGGAAGAGAAGGTCTTAAGGGGAGGCAGAGGTGAAATTTTCGAACAAAACTGAAGAAAAAATGAAAATTTGGTTTTTTCCATTTTTATTATCTTTATTTTGATATTCCGATGTTAGTTTTTGATTTTGTGCCCTTAAAAGTATAAAATTAAAACCAAGATAACTGTATTACTATATTATTCCCATAATAAACTAATAGGCCTACTTATTATTATTTATATACCTTCTCTGAAAAAATATAAATAAAAAGAAATATTGAAAATTTCTTACAATATGGTGCATGGGCCTTTTATATCAAACGATATAAAGTTTTATAAAATTATTAATATTTACAGAACTATTGTACTTAGAAAGTTGAAACTTGGTATGTCCATTACTAATAACATACTTAGTATCCATGATCAATTTCAAAGAAATCGGATAAATTTAGTGGATTTTGAAATATTCACCTCTGCCTCCCCTTAAGGCCTTAGCTCTGCCAGCGAAAATAAAATATTCTATTCTATTCTATTCTATCCTATTCTATTCTATTCTATTCTATTCTATACATCCATTTAGGTCTGATCGATAAAAAATATACAAGTTTCTTCACGTGTAGCGCGCAGAGGTGATGAAACATGTTCAAATTGATGCTGTTTATCCTCAGTCTTTTAACTAATTTGCTTATAAGAAGATGAATTCCAAAAAGTACTAAATCCAGTTTCAATGAAGTCTGAGAAAAATGAGAAAATCGAATACTAATTTACATATCTCTCTCGTAAGTCCAGCTCCATTCTTATTTTGTTATTAATTTTTTTTTTTTGTATTTTGTTTGTAAAGAAAGTTAAGGATTATTAAGATTGTGTAATTTAATGTGAACAATATAAAATTGCGAGAATGTGGATATAGTATTTGTTGAAATGAAATGAGGATTTAGGATTTTCTGGAAGAAAATTATTTAGTAGTACGTTTTGGAAAGATATATTCTGAGATAATAGGAATAAAATAATATTATTAGAATAGTGCTTTTAATGCAATGGGTAAATATTTTTTTTAAGAATGAAAGAAAAATTGTTACAAGTTATAAGAATCTGGATTCTCACAGAAATTCAGAGTCCTCATCATCTTCTGTTATTATAACAATGTTGTCTGCGTCAGTAGTGTTTGAGGAGGCTGTCTGCAGTGAGGCACAATTTCTAGAACTCTTCATGCTGAAAATCTCTCCCCAAAGCTTGCAACAGCTTCCTCATACCTGCAACTTTTTCTCGAGATATATGATTGGTTTTCATTATTCTCTTCAGTGTTGGGTAGATTTTTTTCAAGTCATTGCAACTCTTCTTCAAAATGTTGTGTGTCGTGGAAAGAAATGAGTATGAGAATCTTACGCTTTATAAGGACGACTGACTGTTCATGGACGGAAGTTATAACTTCAGCGTCTGTGATTTTGAATCTCTTCTCTTTAGATTCCGTGCTTCAGTCCTGTACAATAACTTCCTTACTGGTAAACAGTGTTCCAACAGAACCCAATATCTTGTTATATTCGGCAGGATTTAAGATGGTATCTACCTGCTTGAATTCTTTTCAACGTGAAAAAAATTGCTTACACTTACTGTATATGTTGGAGCATACATAGATTTTGTGGAACAAGCAAAGCGACTCTAATAGACCTACACATAAATAATAATAATAATAATAATAATAATAATAATAATAATAATAATAATAATAATTATTATTATTATTATTATTATTATTATAACTATAATAATTATAATAATTATAATAACTATAATAATTATAATAATAATAACTATAATAATTATAATAATAATAACTATAATAATTATAATAATTATAACTATAATAATAACTATAATAATTATAATAATAACTATAATAATAATAATTATACTAATAATTATTATTATAATAATAACGTTGGTAGGTTTACCCTATAAATCAGAATATTAAGAGTGGCATATAGTAAAATGGCGTTTTATATTTGTTTTGAAAAGTCACGTAAAACTTTGCGGCAAATGAGGCTTTCAATATTTCTTTCTCTGTGGATCGGATCCCGGCATAGCTCAAACGGTAAGAGCTTTCAGAGCGCCAAACTGAGGGTCCTTGATTCGATTCCCGGTGCCGGAACGAATTTTTCTCCATTAATGTCTTTTTTCGAATTATTACTTAATTGGATTTCCTTGCCTACTGTAAGGTGAATGTCCGTTAAGTCCATGGCGAATCCTCAGGATCATCAGTAATTTCATCGATGCTAAATAACCTCATAGTTCATATAATGTCGTTAAATACCCTGTTGGAAGAATAGGCCTACTTCAATTTTCTGTGTAGCTATATCTTACATCTCATTGTTACATTATCGCCATGTTATGTGGCAGAATTTAAATACATATTTTTAATTAAATATTAAATAATTAATAGAACGACCGCTTGAAAACTGCTAGGAATCAGGATTACTCTAGAGAGTGTGGTAATATCAAACAATTGAATGTAGGCTATATTGACTAAAGTGAGGTTATGAATAAATGAATAAATGTTTCATTATTTAGTGTAGTCACAGTTGGCTACTCTCTTTTTGTTAGAACACTCATATGAAATGAATAACTGAAATATATTTCTAACCGCGGTGTACGCAGCGGCGGCTAAAATGCTCAGCTGTAACGTGGCATGGAGCCACAATCGTGGGTTCCAATTACGTATAGGACATGGATGTGGTCTTACATCATTGTGAGATCCTATCATAACTCGGTGGATGCCCAACCTCATGCTGGCTTCCTATCACGGGAGTCCCATAAAGTGAATATTATGTATACTTCTGGAGAAATACGAAATGTTGCAAGGTGAAAGGAATTAAGTTTCAAATAATTATTTCCATTATAAATACTTATTATACCTTATTAGTTTTACATATAAGATTTATAAACACATTTTATTTCAAATTCAAATGTATTAATACTATGAATTTAGATACTTACTGGCTTTTAAAGAACCCGGAGGTTCATTGCCGCCATCACATAAGCCCGCCATAGGTCCCTATATAGAGCAAGAGCAATCCAGTCTCTATCATCATATCTCACCTCCCTCAAATCCATTTTAATATTATCTTCCCATCTACGTCTCGGCCTCCCCAAAGGTCTTTTTCCGCTCCGGCCTCCCAACTAACACTCTATATGCATTTCTGGATTCGCCCATACGTGCTACATGCCCTGCCCATCTCAAACGTCTGGATTTAATGTTCCTAATTATGTCAGGTGAAGAATACAATGCGTGCAGTTCTGCGTTGTGTAACTTGTTCCATTCTCCTGTAACTTCATCCCTCTTAGCCCCAAATATTCTCCTAAGCACCTTATTCTCAAACACCCTTAACCTATGTTCCTCTCTCAAAGTGAGAATCCAAGTTTCGCAACCATAAAGAACAACCGGTAATATAACTGAATTTAGATACTACGGTTACAAAACTTATGAAATATACGGGGTGATTGTGGAAGAATAACAAATATTTTAGGTTGAGTAAGAAAGTTCATATAAACGTGTCCAATTTCCAATGGGTGTGGAGATAAAGCTGTTTATTATTTTTAGTAGGTTATTTTACGACGCTTTATCAACATCTTTGGTTATTTAGCGTCTGAATGAGATGAAGGTGATAATGCCGGTGAAATGAGTACGGGGTCCAGCATCGAAAGTTACCCAGCATTAAAGCTCTTTAAATGCTGTCACAACACAACTAAAATTGAAGTACAAAACCGACATTACTTATGACACAGTATCTTTATTATTATTATTATTATTATTATTATTATTATTATTATTATTATTATTATTATTATTATTATTATTATTATTATTATTATTATTATTATTATTATTAATGACAAAAGTAATAATGACAAACTTGTATGTACTTATTTACACTACAATTGTGTTTAGTCTACTTCTGGTAGCTGTTCAGTATAATTTACAATAACTACAGCTATTCAGTAGGCCTAATGAAATAGCGTCAGCTAAAAATAAAAGTAAAAATAAGCCAAAGATAAAAGTATAGGCCTACCTAAACAAAAGTAAACTTATGTCTATTAATCCAACCATTTTCAGCTTAAGCAATTAAAATTCACCTTAATTAATTAATGAATTAATGCCCCCTTAAATTATTACATGTCAACTTAATTGCATGACAATTTAATTACATTCTACCTATATTACATTTAAACCTCCTTATGTTAAGACAGCCCTAAAGTAATACTTACTTACTTAGTCTATGGCTTTCAGGAACCCGGACGTTCATTGCCGTCCTCTCATAAGCCCGCCATCGGTCCCTATCCTAAGCAAGATTAATCCAGTCCCTATCATCAAATCCCACCTTACTCAAATCCATTTTAATATTATCCTTTCATCTACATCTCGGCCTCTTCAAAGGTCTTATTCCCTCCGGCCTCACAACTAAGGGCCGTATTCATAGACACTTTTAGCCGGGGCTAGCTTAGTACGCTCGTAGCGCGTGCTGCGAAATGACTATGAATAGCACCCTAATATTCTATATGCATTTCTGGATTCGCCCATGCATGCTACATGCCCTGCCCATCTCAAACGTCTGGATTTAATGTTCCTAATTATGTCGGGTGAAGAATACAATGCGTGCAGTTCTGCGTTGTGTAATTTTCTCCATTCTCCTGTAACTTCATCCCTCTTAGCCCCAAATATTTTCCTAAGAACCTTATTCTCAAACACCCTTAATCTCTATTCCTCTCTCAAAATGAGAGTCCAAGATTCACAACCATACAGAATAATCGGTAATATAACTGGTTTATAAATTCTTTCAGATTTTTTTAGAGCAGGCCAGATAACAAAAGCTTCTCAACCGAATAATACTTTAACAGGCATTTCCCATATTTATTCTGCGTTTAATTTCTTCTCGAGTGTCATTTATATTTGTTACTGTTGCTCCAAGATATTTGAATTTTTCAACCTAAAGTAATAATAACAATAATAATAATAATAATAATAATAATAATAATAATAATAATAATAATAATAATAATAGTAATAATAATGACAACGACGACAAAAAACAGGTACTTTTTAAGCTATCTAAGCTTTTTGCTGCTGAACAATTTTTTTCGATTTATTAATAGAAAATAGTGAAACTATCTGGTGATATTGTTGGTATAATGAAATATAAAATAGTAGAGGAATAGGCCTACTCAGCTACCATGAAATAAAGCTGAGTCTGCAATTTCGTTCACGAAATTAATTCCTGATTTCCCTGAAAACACTACCACTTAAGGAACTAGGAAAATGAAGAACAATGATCAAAATATGTTATTTAGAAATTCATCTGATTCTTCTTGGATAAAATGTGTGCGCGGTAAAAATGAAATCATACTGTCTAAAACTAGAGGAAAGGACTTTTAACGTCTAGACATATTCTGTGATTTGTTTTGTTTTGTTTATGAATGGACCAACATGAGTCGTATTTACAAACAAAGGAACAGCAATTAGCGCTGCTTGTGAACACAGTGCACGGAGCGGAGCGCCTTGCAGAGCAAGGGCTGACACATACACCTGCACTCTTGCTATGCATGTCACGTCCTACGTGTACCCACTTGTTGGTGACGACGTCCTGTACTTTGAGACTCAGCAGGCCGACAGTAATACCCGTCTGTGCCTTGGTTTGCACCCGATTCGAGACGATCCCACTAACCACAACACCCACATGATATTACTTAACCTACTTCAAGGGATCGATTCCAGCCACATGATAATTTTCGTGACCGATTCAGTTAACTAGGTCTCTCATTCAAATCTTTTGTTTGTTTTTTTAATTCGTTATTTAACGACGCTCTATCAACTGCTATGCTATTTAGCGTCAATGGAATTGGTGATAGCGAGATATTTGTGGAAAATACTCAGAGAATTCGTCATAGATTACCTGACATTCGCCTTACTATTGGAGAAGACTTCGTAAAAACGCAACCAGAAAATCAATCCAAACGGAAATGGAACCCAAGCCCGAGCGCAATTCCAGATGAGCAGGCAAACGCGCTATCACCTGAACTACGCCACACAATTGTTGGAAGACACCAGTTTCACACGAAAAATTCATGGTACGAAACTTTTCTGAACGGGCTGACGAGTTCGCCAATCAACTGTCCCATGTCTAGGCGTGTAAAAGTAACAAAAAACTTAATAAAAATCTGTAATTTCGTCCGTAGTGCGACCGCAAAGTCAACCTACCAACGTACACCATTGTACAGACCGATTATTTAGTCCTGTCAGCTCAGCGACGCGAAAGAGGGGAAGTAATAGGAGTAGTAGGGAGAGCTCCGGAGTAGAGATAAGGGCAAGCGGTCGGTATGGAGAACAGCTTAGCTGTACTGAAAACACAAAGCTATACCGCATGCGTGACATCCGATCGCTCTGGATGCAAGCGACAGATTAACCTGGACATTCCTTGGCATAACTTCATGGATTCGCCTGACCCAGACGCACATTGTCGGCGACTGTCAGGACTAAATAATCGTACTGTAATATGATTATGTGACTCTTTAAGTGATTTGTTTGCCGTTGAAGACGTTGAAATTTTAATGCGTACAATTTTTTATCCAGACCTTTAAGAGTACTCGGGTATAACAAATTCTTTAGTTAGAGGTTTTTGTTGACTTACTGACATTACTTTTATGACATTCTGTAACTTTATTCAGTTTTCTGGAAAAACGTTAGCCTGCAATATTTGTAGGAGGAGGTAGCAGTCTCTTTTCTTGAAATATACAGGGACATCATTTTATTTTTACTTGCGTTTTTATTGTACCTGCATTTCTGAATGTACTTCACTCTCACCCCTTCACTAATGTCCTTGCTCCCGTCAGACACACAAACTTACGGCCGCTGTTGCATTCAAAGTCTTCAAGCAGTGAAGTAAACACTGCAGTGTATAGTGTGTTTCATAAATATGATTGCGTTTTCTATAGAAGAAAGAACCTATATTAATAATATCGTACTAAAAATTATATTCAAGAAACGATAAATTCAATTTCAGAGAATATGCTTCAAAATGTTTTTAATAATATGCGTACTGAATTGAAGCCTGCATTGTAATGAACGGCAACCATTTTCAGCAACTTGTTTAAAAATTCAGATTAGCTTTTTTTCAATTGAGGTGGCTAGAAGCAAAGGAATGCTAGTGACATTTGTAATAACATGAGTTAAGTGCATCCAGTGTAAGCTAAAGTATCTAAAATTTTAGTGGCAAAGGGATATTTTAATCGCATCACACATTAAAATTTAAATAAAAAATTTCACCGATTTTACGAAAGCTTAAATATTTAAACCCCATTTTCTAAAAAAAAAATAACTTAAGTGCACTTACAGCCCTTTACTTATGACCCCCTCAATTTAAATGCACTCTCTATATTGTATGATAACATCAATAATTAATATGCTAAATAAAGTAGACATTACATAACGAACATAACCGCCTGAAATATTGAGTTTTTGAAAAATAATGTTACTACTCTACTGTATTTTGATAAATTCCGTAAAAGTGATGATCAAACTGAAAATCGTAATATCGTATTTCCCTACAACATAAATGGATACACCACTTTTCTCTCCTCCAATACCTAGTAAAATGATTTGTTTACATATTGCACTAGTAACATCAAACTCCTGTAATGGAAGGGGGACACAGTGTTTCCGAGTATAGCCAGGTTAATGTTAAAAATGTTGGTAAAAATAAAGTGATGTCCCTGTACTTGCTGCGAAGTTAAGAGTAGCGAGAAGGATAATCAAATCCAAGCTCTATTATAATTTACATTTCGTTTCTTGATTTAATTTACATGAATCTCCACTTTCCCATTCGTAATTTCTCATAGTCAATCTGTGTTATTTTTCGGAGACCATGTATTGTTGAAATCCTATCACTTGGTTAATATTGATGGAATGTCATCGTTTTTTAACTTAAAACGATGGCTTTGAGTATAGTAATTCATATTTTTATGTTATAAGATAACAATCCAATGTTGCTTTTATCACATTTTTGCCCAGTAGATAATTTTTTTTTTTTGCATTTGTTAGGCGATTAAAAATAATTTTCTGTAATAAATCTTACATAAATATTATAGTTAACTGCTTTGCCACTGCTTAATATTTTTCATTGCTAAGGAAACTAACCTTCAGTCGGTGATCATAGTGATCGGATGAGCTGACAAAAAATGTGGCGAGGGTAGATTTTATTTGGAAGTACAGAGTTCACTGCACCCTACTGCTATTGTTCAGCTCTCGGCCCGCAAGCGCGTGAAATCCTAGGAAGTGGCAGTTGTTTAAAATCTTCTTGGGTTGAAGAGGAAACAAAGTAAGAATGAATAAATTAAAAAGGTTCTTATTTTTATCTTATCAATAAAAAATGACCGATAATAAAATCTTCATGGAGACATTAATACAGCGACATCATTTTATTTTTACTAACATTTTCAATATTAACCTGGCTATACCTTTTGATTAACGGTTGAGAACCGGAAACACCGTTTGATATCCCCTTCCACGACTTGAGTTCGATGATACTGGCGTAAAATACAGGGACATCATTTTATTTTTACTTCAATTTTTATTGTACCTGAGTTTTTGAATGTACTTCACTCCCACCCCTTCTACTAAGGAAGTTCCAACTCCACACAGAACCAAGACCGCAGATAGTAAGCAGTACTGAGTTACTGAGTATAGTACGTTCCAGAAATATGTTCGCGTTTTCCAGTGACGAAAGAACTTTCAATATTGAATCATATTTTCGCACAGGTACTGTCCGTTTGCCTACTTCGCATCCCGATTTCCCCCACCTGCTTCTGCTCGCCCCTCTGTAATAGCTGGGCTGTCTTAGCTCTTTTCTGAAAGCATTAATTTCTCTTAGGAATTGGAAGTTTATGTAATATTATACAGCTGTTTAATTTAACTTAAATAAAAGGGCCTCGTTAAGTAATTAACTGTCACGTGATTTCCTCCCTTTCTGCAATCCTGCGGCATAACCACTTGGACGGACAGTAGAGAGGATGTCTGAGTAATTTTATATTTTCGGGTCGGGCGGAAGTGAAGATTGAATTTACAGTACGTAGAGTAGGTACAGAATTATTTCAACATGAGTTACTAGTACGAAGGACGAAACTGGCAATTGGAATTAGATGCAATAGTCTATAGTGCGATAATATGCACAAAACAACTGAAGCCTGTATCGAAATGAACGACCACCATTTTCAAAATTGTGTTTAAATATTCATATTATGATTATTTTTCAATTTAACTTCTTTCTCTGTATTGTACGCTAATGTGCTGTAGACAGTATAATATACATTGCATAATGAATACGTTTGCATGGATAACTCACTTCGTGAGTGAAAACACTTATTCTTAATACAGTACTGTACTTTGATTAAAGAAAAACCTAATGAAAATTATCAAACTCAAAATCGCGATATTTCCTAGTTTACGTAAATGGATGAACTACTTTTCTTCCATCCTATACCTAATAGAGTGATTTGTGTTTTACGCCAGTATCATCGAACTCCAGTCTTGGAGGGGGGAGCAAGCGGTGTTTCCGGTTCTCTGAAGGTATTGACAGGTTAATATTAAAAATGTTAGTAAAATAAAATGATGTCCCTGTACAAACAGATCACTTTACTAGATATAGGCGGGAAGAAAAGTAGTTCATCCATTTACGTAAACTAGGAAATATCGCGATTTTGAGATTGATAATTTTCGTTAGGTTTTTTAATCAAAATACAGTATTGTATTAACAATAAGTGTTTTTACTCACGAACTGAGCTATCCATTCGGACGTACTCATTATGCAGTATATATTATACTGTCTACAGCATATTAGCGTACAATGTAGAGAATGAAGTTAAATTGAAAAATAATCATAATATGGATATTTAAACACAATTGTGAAAATGGTGGCCCTTCATTTCGATACAGGCTTCAGTTCTTTTGTGCATATTATCGCACTATAGACTATTGCATCTAATTCCAATCACCAGTTTAGTTCTTCGTACTAGTGACTCATGTTGAAATAATTCTGTACCTACTATATAAAAGAGTACCTTACGTACTGTAAATTCAATCTTCACTTCTGCCCAACCCGCACAGATAAAATTATTCAGACACGCTGTCTACTGTCCGTCCAAGTGGTTATGTCGCAGGATCGTAGAAAGGAGGGAAATCACGTGACAGTTAATTATTTAACGAGGATCTTTTATTTAAGTTACTTTAAACAGTTGTATGATATTACGTAGACGTCTAATTTCTAACGAAAATTAATGTTTTCAAAAAAGAGCTAAGACAACCCAGTCACTAGCCTTTACGAGGGGCGAGCAAAAGCAGGTGGGGGAAATCGGGATGCGACGTAGGTAAACGGACGACAGTACCTGTGCGAAAATATGATTCAATATTGAAAGCGCTTTCTTCACTGGAAAACGCGAACATACCTATTTCTGGAACGTACTATACTGACTAACTCAGTACTGCTTACTATATGCGGCCTTGGTTTTGTGTGGAGGACAGTTGGAACTTCATTAGTATAAGGGGTGGGAGTGAAGTACATTAAAAAAAATCAGGTACAATAAAAATTGAAGTAAAAATAAAATGATGTCCCTGTATATTACATAATGTGTGGTAATCATATTATGTTGTACATGCATTTATCCAATGTAGTTTATATTCGAAAGGAAACAATATTATTGAAAGCATTAATGAAATTATTTTTTATCCCATTGTAAACACAGACACCCTTCAGTTTAAGATCATCCTAAATTAGGATTTTTTTTTTTACATATCTGCAATCTTCATGCACGATATGTCCGCTACAACCTAAAAGAAGAAATAAAAGCTGTTGTGGGAAGTTTTGTTATTTTTTTGTCTCTATGTTATCTCGGGACTGAAAAGCCACGCGTAGGACCACTTATTCAACTCATCTCTTGATAAGAAACAAAAATGAAATTAATTTTGAAAAGAAGGCCTATTCAAATTTGGGGGAAATTACTGACCTCAGGAAGATAAATGTTTACCGATTCCATTAGGCTTTCTAAACTGGATTATTTTTTTATCTACATTCAATCAGTCTTCTATTTTATATCAATGATAGTAGTACTTTATTTAACAATGCTTTCAACTGTAGAGTCTCTTCAGCACGAAATTTAACGTTGGCGAATAATGGTCAGTAAACTTTATCTGGAGCATTGTACCAGATCAGGAATGTTTAACGCGCAGTAAATCTATGGCATGGGACCCACGGATTTTCTTCTCTCCCATAGAAAGCCGTGATAAATATTTCATTTCCCTTTAAAATTCATTGCCTTTGGCCGCGTTTGAACCCACGAATCTCTGACCTGTAGTAACCATTAGACCACGAAAATCTAATACACTTGCGAAGTATACATGTTTTAAACTTAGTGTGAGATTTGGTTGCTGTACAATGATTCTAAACTCCTCTTTGTCATTATTGGTATATAATAAATTGAGACACAGCTCTTTTGCTGTGAACCTTGCAGCTATTTCAGAGTTACATGCCCTGTTAGCCCCATACAACCGCTGAAAACTGATGCCTCATTCATATTGAAATGAATTACTCATACTGTTATTTTCAACGGTTGACGTGGTTGTTCATTATTTTGAACTGAACACAATAGCTTAAACAAAAGAGTGTTAATAATGTTTAATTTACATTTTAAATGAAGATATTTGTATACAGATTTTATGTATGAAAATATAGGTTAGTGAATTTAAATAATTTTACGGTATGGCATCCAATGAAGGTGTCATTATAGTACTTATATCATGGACACGTTAATATTACTTAAATGTTCAGTCAGTGATGAATGAAATTGGATTTTGAAATGTAGCTCAATCATGCGGGAAGCCGAAGTGTTGGGATTATCGCATTTGGGACGTGATATAGTTCAATAATTTATGTATTTCTGTATAAAATACTACAAGAAATAGAAAAATTTCCTACTTATTAGATTTTGTCTCGATAGCAATAATGCTCCGTAATCTATTGTGTCTAGACTAGTGTTACGGAATAAGCCCTAGTTAGAATCATGGGGGAATAAATTTTCTCGCTTTATTTTAGTAGATTATTTTACGACGCTTCATCAACATCTTAGGTTATTTAACGTCTGAATGAGATGAAGATGATAATGCCGGTGAAATGAGTCCGAGGTCCAGCACCGAAAGTTACCCAGCATTTGTTCATATTAGGTTGAGGGAAAACTCCGAAAGAAACCTCAACCAGGTAACTCGCTCCGACCGGGAATCGAACCCGGGCCATCAGTTTCGCGGCCAGACGCGCTAACCGCTACTCCACAGGTGTGGACTATTTTCTCGTTAAATTGTATGTACTTCCAATAAAGACGCAGTCACGTCAGAAATTTGTGGGTATTTATTCTGAATCAATACCATATAATGGTGATGTAGTTAAAATCGAAGGTAACGACTATAATTTTTCAGAAAAGGGAAATTATTTGTTCCTTCTTGAGTACAGTACATAGTAAATAAAATACAAAAATAAGTAAAACCGCGGCGCAACAGCCCATGAACAGCCAGGGCCGACCAGCCGACTACTGGCCTCACTTCCACATGCTTCCGCAGAGGTGAACGATCATCTAACCAGAATGGAGGTATCGTTTGGTTAGCACGATGATCCCCCAGGCCGTTGTAGCTGGTTGTCGTAAATGGATTTCGTTGTTTATCGTAGCTCGCCAAATTCATCACGATGATGCTGGGCGGGCATCGGTCCCATACACTAGCGAAATTTAATGAAAAAATTTCTTCCCCCATGGGGATTCGAAGCAGCGCTCATTCAATAACGGGAGTCCTAGACATGATGCCTTAGACGACGACGTCACTGCGGGGTACTCAGTACACATATGTCTTTTGAATAAAAGTTAAAGAAAATAAATCATGAACTTGACTATCATTCCTAACATGATCAAACGAGGAATTGTATTGACATATGTGAAATGTGTATGTAATGAGATATTATGTATCATCTTCTAGGCAACGATTTTTTTACTTGAATTTTCTCTTCAGATTTAATGCGGAGACTATGAGACGAGAATTTCAATGTATTAGAGCAATGGTAAAATAAAAATTCAAGGATAAAAAAAGTATATTCGGAGATTTGTTTCACCTCTCATTTGACATTTTTCTCCAATGAGTGTACGTCTCTTGAGTCATTCATTCACTCAAGCATCTCTGTCTAAGAGTGATGGGCCGTAACTATTCATTAAATCTTCCTGCCTGCACCGTAACGTTGCGTTTGGGCCACCATAAGAAGCAATGTACTAGGTAGATAGCACCAAGTGATAATGAATGGAGCAGTGGTGAAATTCCGGCTTAAAGAAATTTAATCTTTATTTATAGCTTTGAAGGATATTAGTTTAAAATTAACTTAAGGGGTTAGGTACAGCTAACAGCAGTAAAATTTTTGGAAATATTCAACTTTTTTTTTCTCCATTACTGTATCTTTTACAATAATGAAAATTGGTATGTGTAAAACACTGGCCTTCTGCTATACGAAAAAAAATATGTTTACGATTTAAAAAAAAAATTATATATATATTTTTTTAAATTCAAAATGGTGGCAGTTTACTGTGCAGTGTTGAAGCATTTCCCTCGTAACTCATAAACTTGTTAAATTTTTCATGTCCTCTCTTTTTTATTTTATTTCTGAAACTCATGTTTACAATATCATGCTCTTTCAACTACATTCCTTAATAAATAATATATATTTTTTTGTTTTGTGTTGGAAGAAAGTACTGATTATTGGCCATTTTTAAATTAATTTATTTTTTATCAGATAATCTATCAAAGGTAGAGAAGTGATCTTTCATCATATTGTAGATATGATATGCATAAATAAACACAAAACATTTCATCACATAATATTGGATAGTTTTTGAATTATGTGGGAAACGCTTCATCACTGCACAATGAACTGAATTTTGAATAATGAAATGTAAATATTTTTTTAAAATCGTAAAAGTATTTTTTTAATATAGCAGAAGGACAGTGTTTTACACATACTGTTCTAGAGATGAGGGAGGTTGCCTGCTCGGATTCTGCGTACACAGCGAACCTTAGTGTAGGCAATCGGTGTGGGTTTGCGAATGCGTCTAGCTTTAGGGTGATTGCAATATATCTTAAAATGTCGCAGTCCTGGGTCGTATTGCACCCTCCCGAAATTCCATTCCATTTCAACGGTGAACCAAGATTTTTCTTCTTTTATCACTACAGATAGCTCAGTAATTTTCGGGAATTTAATCATAGGCATCTTTGGTGAAAGTCGTTAGATGTCGTATAGCAGGTATGCTCAAAATTGTAAAAGCGCCGATTACACGGATGATACTGCACTGCATAACACACAGTGTAGGGACTAGGCTCCGCAACTACATTGCATCGTACTGTACATTGCAGCACCGCCAGTGGCATAGTTCTTGTACTCTTAGAAATACGGATAATAAACTGAATTTGAAAGTGAAAAGAGTATATATTGCAATATTCAGTTATTACATTATTTATTACACAGTAATTAATATATTTATGCTATTATTATATCATACATAATGTTATTTTCATATTCCACCACATATTGCGGTCTATTCAACATGTGCATTCTTTTCTGCAAGTAATCGGAAATCTATTTCCAACGAATTCACTGCAATGCGCAGCTTCAAAAGATGCTCATCTGTTAATCGGAATCTATGTTTCGATTTAGTAACCTTCATTCTCGAAAATAATTTTATTGTTCGCACATATGTGTCAGGCAAAGGTAGCTAACATAGTGGCAGCGAATAAGCTCATCTTGGGATATTTCGTTTTGTTCATTTTTTTAATAATTCTATGATTGTCAAGTCATATTCTCTCCATTTAGTTCTCAATTCTACGTTACTTTGTAAATCAATTACCTCGTCCTGGAACTGCACTCTCACGGACTGTACTAAATTTACTATGAAAGGATTAACAAAAGATTAATATCACTCTCCATACGTTTGAAATCACTAAATCTATATTCTGTGAATTCACATTTGAGCTGTTCCAGTAGGCTACAGAGATATAATTAACTATATTTTGTTCAGGCACCGTACATCTCTTTACAAGTTAACCATCCGTGAAGGGTTTTAGTGCCTTAGCCAATTCCCAACATACTACGTAACTTGCTCCTAAACATAGACTCTGAATTGTTCGACTCTCTTCAATGTTTGACCTTTCATTAAGTGCTTTCAATTCTTGAAGCTGTAGTGCACGTTTCACCCCTGAAAAATTAGTTTATCAAAACATGTATTTCTGCTGGAATAAAATCACTACACTAATAATAATAATAATAATAATAATAATAATAATAATAATAATAATAATAATAATAATAATAATAATAATAGTAATAGGCCTAATAATAAAAATAATAATACTAATAGGCCTAATAATAAAAATATAATAATAATAATAGTAATAAGCCTAATAATAATAATAATAATAGTAATAGGCCTAATAATAAAAATTATAATAATAATAATAATAATAGTAATAGGCCTAATAATAAATATAATAACAATAATAATAATAATAATGATGATAATAATAATGTTGGTATATGAATACATATTACAGAAAACAGAATGTTCTGGGTGGCAGACCCTATAATGTTGTTTTATGTTGCTCAGTAGTATTCCTGACAGTACCTTACACTATAGTAAACACTTTATGTTTTCACCGAACGCACAACAAAAATAGTCTTCCTCTCACACTGTACGGAATGATCGTTTGTCATTGTCCCGCACTGTTCGTACGTTTACTAAGTACTTGAACTGCCTTCCGCAGTCATCCGTCGAGCTTCGAACGAGGAATAGCACGCTCTACATTGGAAGGTCGCGATTACAGAACGTAATCGGGAGTCAGAGAATGAGCATATCTGTCGTATAGAAATGAGAATGGAACTTCTGAATGTAAATTCTCTATCCTTTCGCGAGGTGACTCTTCGAACTTTATCAACAAATGTTAAATAGGATTAATAAAGAATAGACGTAACAATGTTTGTCCATTTGCGACATGCCTTGGAGGCTTTAGTGGCATTCAGAATTGAAATTGCTTGGGATTGCTCCATAACTTTTACTATATCATAATTTGCTAATAGCAGGTTTCAGAGGCAAAGAGGAGAGTTAATAAAGTTGTGCATTTCCTGTGAAGATGCTCGCACAGAACGTACAATGCCATTATTTAGCCATAATACTCCAGCAAAGAGGGGAACACAAGTTGCAGTGAAACGTGTGAGTGTAGAGGGGAGACAATGAAGAGACAAACATTAGTTGTTAACATCATAGGCTTTGGTGATTCTGACAGGTAATTGCATCAGCGTATGGTAATATACACAACTTAAATGTTTTGTAATGTTTGTTGCTGCTTCTACGTGCATGGGGTTTCTGAGGAAGTGGCGTAGTGGAAACCGCTGATGTAGTTGAGAGGGGATGAGAACAAGGGTTGCTGGAAAGGGAGCTTGTCTCGTGGCTGTGGTTCTTGTTTGGAATAGTGACGAAGGGAAACAATGGACAGACAACTAATATTGTATGCGTGTATGTGTGGAATGCTTGCTTGCTTGCTTGCAGGTTTTATGAGAACCTTTCAGCTATTGTTATCCTAGTCTGATTACTGTCTAAAAGCCCTTAGTAGTTTAATTCCTAAACTCACTATTATTGTAGACTACATTGGTTAAGCCATTTTTCTCTTGTCAAAAATGAATTGTAACTTGCATTTAAACCAGCAGTAATATAACTTTGTAAGAGGCGTTCCGTAAGAGAAGGGCGAACCCGTCAAATGTTCCTGTAGAGATAATCGATGTTCAAAGTATTTTACCTGTAAACGAGATAAGGGCGAAGACGCCAAGGACACGTCTGTAAATAATAATTACTTTATACACTGAAAAACGAATACCTTTATTGAAAATTGCAATTAAATGTCCAACTTGATATTCCAATTTAACAGTGATCATAGATGACATTATCAACTCATCAATATTATGGGAATAATTTGAAAACAGTATATTAGAAAAAGCAAAGGGCGTAGAATGAACTCAGTAGTGGCAGACAATAATAATAATAATAATAATAATAATAATAATAATAATAATAATAGTAATATAAATAAATAAAAACATTTAATCGCACTGTGAAGTGACATTTACAAAGTGTCTGAAATTATTAATAAACAAAAATAAGTAGATACCTGTCATGTTATTACCACTTGCTATCAAAAGTGGTCTCACTTGTTCTGGGAACAGAGGTGCTAATAATCCATTACATCATCTTCATGAAGATGTTCCTCTGTGTCGGTCACTGCTAGTTGCACGTTTTGTTTGCTGATCACGTCATCCAGAAACGTTCTATGACACATAGATAAGGAGAGCTTTCAGATCCTGTACTTTATCAGAAGTGAGATTAGTTGCACGTTTTGTTTGCTGATCACGTCATCCAGAAACGGTCTGTGGCATATAGATAAGGGGAGCTTTCAGATCCTGTACTTCATCAGAAGTGAGCTTTATTGGCGTGACATACCTGTTTGGCAAAGCCAGCTGAGAGAGGTCGGTCTGTTCTTTATTTATTTATTTATTTTATTGGGTTATTTTACGACGCTGTATCAACATCTAGGTCAGTGGTCGTCAGCACTCGCTTAAATGTGCAAAGGGTACGCGGTACTGTCCGGTGTACACCGTCGTGCAACAGGGAGAGATAGAGAGCATACCCGCTAGCAGCTACGGAGTGAGCCCCAGGGTGCTCTGTGCTGACGACCCCTGATCTAGGTTATTTAGCGTCTGAATGATATGAAGGTGATAATGCCGGTGAAATGAGTCCGGGGTTCAGCACCGAAAGTTACCCAGCGGTCTGTTCTTAATGCGACATCTGTTCACATCAACACTGGTTACGAGCTTAGAAATATAGGCATTCTGGAGGTCATAATCACCCAACTCCCAGAAATGACGAAATACAGATTGTATTTTCTACATACCTAATGCGCTGAAGCATCCATAAGTACATGGCAGGTCTATACCGCGAGCTTGCACATGCCGAGATATTTTCGTACTAATGTGCGATTCACTTTTGTTTCTGTTAATCTTTGCTTGTACGTTTATTCATTTTTCGACATGCCTCTGACGTTTCATACAATAACCAGATATGCCTGGTTGATTATCACTGTCACTATTACTCATACTAAGCTATTACAATGTCCCTAAATACACGTAATTCCTCACTACGGTTGTACTCGTCTGTGTGGTTACAACACTGAGACAGTGAATGGCAATATGACAATATTATGAACCTGTCACAGACTACGCAGCTTCTCCAACCTTATAAACAGTGATAATTTCGATGTAGTAAGGGAGAGTCCTCCAACGTCTGCCAGGCTTAGGTTGTAGATGTGTGTCTTAAATATCCGGAGGAGTAAAAAATACAAAATACTACCCTTGGTGGGCTCGCCCTTCTCTTACGGAACGCCTCATATAATATATAATATAATATAATATAATATAATATAATATAATATAATATAATGTAATGTATGATACGATACGATATATAATATCATGTAATGTAATGCAACGCAACTTATTATATTCCGTTGCGCGACAGCCCATGAAGTCTAATACTTATAAGACAACTAAGGCCCGCTCCCACTTAACAGAATCGAACCGAAACGAATCGAAACGAAACGTCTGCAGCCACTCACATTTAGTGAAATCGAACCGATTCGAACTGAACTGATGCGTATTACAATTTAAAATGAATAGCATACATTACAGTGGTCGGCAAAGATTACGTCATATAAATTGCAGCCCACAATACACAGTGAAGGGACAGTAGAAGGGAGAGTATACCCAAATTACTTAACATTGAATGAACATTGAAGGGGAGGGAAATCATGCCTTACCACTTCGCCCTGTGTGTGTATTAAGAGGTTGATTCGCGATTCACGAAATTCCGACCATTTGGCATAACACTGTAGATTTAGCACACATAATTATGTGAAGAAAGAGAATAAATAAATATCCAAAACAAGAGAAGGAAATACTGTTTTTTTGGACATTTTAACTAGATACACGCACGGACAATTTTCCACTTTATTTCACTACATTCTGATATATGAAACAAAATTTCGTTATACAGTAAGACTCTAAAGTGGAGCAAGCCGAACTATGGAAAAGAAACGGATATGTTGATGACAGAGGGAAGTGTAATTATGATGGCGAAATGTGTCCAGATCCAACGCCGAAAGTTACTCAGCAATTCTGCTTCAGTTGGTTGAGGAAAAGTCTCTGAAAAAATTCGAACAGGTAACTTGTCCCAACGAGGATTTGAACCCGGATCCATTCATTTCACAGCCAGACATGCCAGCCGTTACTCCACACGGTGCACGACTAAGACGACGACGACGGTGATGATGATGAAGACGACGGTGATGATGATGATGATGATGATGATGAATTTGTGAAAATGCTTCGGAAAAAGGAAATACCCGGAGCAAATCTAAACCTGAGCCAAATCTAGTATATACAGTCACGAAGCTTGTGTTGTGAGGGTGCTAGGAGCACTAGACTGTGCCAGTACTATTTTGCATTGTCTGTAATGAGGCGATATTAGCGATCCTGGTAGTTAGCAACTATCTATGGATGCATATTTACTACGTATTTAGCTTCGTGCCTATATATATACTAGACTGTGCCTGAGCTAACACATTTTGTTTACCTGAATTTTCATGTCCATTCCTTAAAATTTGAATAAAAGTATCTGAGGTGGGGAAAGGGATATTAAATAATGACGAAGCTATCTATACTCCACACATCGTGATATATACTATTGTTACATGAGCACACTTTATCTTTGCATAGCTCAGTTATTTTATAAATGACGAAGCGAGGCTTAACTGTAGCGTACGTAGACCCAGTACGTGCCTTATCAGTTCTTAAATTATTGATTACCTATGTAGCTTGGACTCGATTTAACAGTTTGTACTGTGAAACACTCAGTTCATTCACCCTCAGCTGTAACTTACAGACTTCTGATGTTGCATTTTGGCCGATACTGTTTTTATATGAAGATAGGAATTACCTACCGTGAGATTAAGTGGCTACAATACTAGCGCGTTAACCTTCCGCCCAGGCGGCCCGGGATCGATCCCCGGTCAGATCTGGGTGGAATTTGTAGTGGACAAAACTGGCGTTGCAGACGGTTTTTCTAGGTTACTCCTGTTTCCCTCTTACTTCGACTTCCCCATCATTTCATCAATCACCATCATCATCATCATCTGTGGTCATACAGCCCTTTTAGTTTAGCCTTGACCTCCTTAAGAATTGCCGCCCAATCTTCCCTCTCTAGGGCTCTCCGTCTCCATCTCTTAATTTTCATCAGTCACAGGTAATAATAAAAATTGGCTGGGGTGATGTCTGGGTGTAGAACCGAGTTTCCGATGCTGATTTAGATTCTAAGGCCTTGGTGTCCCGGCTCGTCAATAGATGATGAAACCTTACCTTCAGGGCCCAGTGAGGATTCATGAAAGCTATCTGGGTCATCCATCGAACTGAGACAATTACTTGATATATAGGGCGCAAAATGGGAGTAAACGATTTAAGTGCAAAGATCCATCCCGGATCCAGCATCAATCAATCAATCAATCAATCAATCAATCAATCAATCAATCAATCAATCAATCAACTAGGTGATTCTAGGAGAAGGTCAACTCCGAAAATAAACCCGGAGAGAAAATATTAATTAACCATGGTGAAGATAAATTTTCTAGGGGTAGGTACCCTTAGTTCAATTTCCTTGGCCCTCCTGGTAGAGGGTTTTGCGGATGGCTTGGTAATCCTTCCAATTAAAAACGACATTTTACGTATCTCTCAGAAGAAGAATGGCTATATGGCGACCAAATGAAAAATAAGATTGAGAATATAGACATCTCGGAGTATTTAAAAATGAAACCTTCGAGAGTGACAAATGAAGTAGGCCTAGTATTGTATCATCACCAGAAATATAAGATGTCCCTGAAGAAGACGAGAGAATGAGTTCTTAGAGCAAAACGGGCTAACAGATTTACGATGATGACAATTATGAAGGAAATAATGATGATGATGTCGACGATGGCGATGATAGGAGGAATGTTGTCTCTGTTACATACATTTATACATTTCTTTTAACGAAGAATACGTCTGTATCATCATCATAATCATCATCATCATCATCATGCTGGACCTTTAATTTATTTTGGTTCAGCAATATCCCCTAAATTAATATAGTTTTTTCCCTATCATCTTTTAGAAAATGATATAAGGAACTCATATTAACAATTCTGTCCTAAGCCCCTGTCATTATAATATATAACAGTAGTTCCCAAGATTTTTTGAGTGTCATGGGTCCCTTTAAGGTCATATCTGTAGTGCTCGGGAAAAGTGACATAAGTCAGTTTCCACAAACCTTTTTTGATAATTTATTGACAACTTACGGAACATCTGTTCGCTTGGAAAAAAAATATGTAAGTATTTCTCCCATTACAATACTTCATACAGAAAAAAATCAAATCGACATAAACCAGTGTAAGTTGTCAATAAATTATAAAAAAAAGGTTTGTGGAAACTGACTTATGTCACTTTTCCCGAGCACTGCAGATATTTCATTTTCGCGACCCCTAATTTTTTTTTTTATAATTTAGTATGGTATTCATGTTCCACTCATTAAGAGTTGCATAATCTAATATTGCAATGAATTAAACATCCTTAATAAGTTGACAGCGGTTTTAATTTTCAGTTAAGAATGTTAATATAACTTAAAACATACTCTAAATACAAACTTTTTATGTTATATCATGTCTTTGATGTAAAAAAAGAAAAGAAACCGATTTTTTTCTACTTGCCATAAGGTTAAAAGCGTGATGGAACCTCTTTGCCGTGAAAAATTATACAATTTTTTAGACTTGCCATAAGTTATCAGTGGATTAGTTGATGTTGGTTTGCGAAGTTTGGCTCAATTATAGATACCCAAATTTACAGGTTTATCTCAATATTAAGTTTACTACAGTTAATATTGGGCCCTGAAGATTAGTACTTTAAAATCTAAAAGTAACACTTGCAAGCCAAGAGAAATCCCACAGACGAACTCATTCCTCTTAAATTCTGTGTATCAAAAGTCTGAGATAAAAAAAATATTCCAGCAAACTGATAAAAATCAAAGAATATGATAAAGTTAAGTTAAGTTAAAATACCGTTTGAAACCACTTCTTGGTTGCGCGGATTCCTTTCAAATCACTCGCGAATCCCCAGGAGTCTGCGTACCACAGGTTCGGAATCACTGGTATGCAACATCTATTTGTGATGTAATTATTGAAAGGCATAATTTATTTTGTGAATATTTAACAATAAATATATTCATTTATTTACGGACGTAGGCTAGGCCTTTTTTTCACACTGGAGTTAAAAAATAATTAGCATGAAATAATGAAAATATGTGTTGTAAGTACTAGAATAAGGAATAACAATAGATTAAAAAAAAAAAACAAACACCAATACGACTTCTTCTAGAATGAACGTAAAGACAAAGATATCCCTTACGTAGCTGTGTGGTACGTAATTATATGGTAACTCTGAGTGAGAGAAGAGCAGAGAAAATTGAACGGTTGATTCTTGTCCAAGTGAAAATCAAATTATGCTTCAGAGAGAATTCACAGATATTATGCTATGGCTCTTACGGGAATAGTGTTGCAATAGTTCTCTAACTCCACTGCTGGCACATTATTACAGAACATTAAATTTGTTAAGGACTCCTGTACGTTTTCAGTAACGTTCCTCTTCCTGAAATTAATAATATTGTCAATACATTAATAATAATAATAATAATAATAATAGTAATAAAAATAATAATAAAAATAATAACAACAGCAATAATAATGTGTGCTTATTTTCTAAATATGGTGAGGACAATCATCACTCATTTCGAAACTAACACGTTTATAAACTCGTTTCAGAGGCAAGTAAGTAGCGATTTATATAACTTTGATTGAAAATAACCTCCTGAAATACAGTTTACTAATAAAGACAAGGCAAGAAGAACAATGAAGGGCTTCTATGAAGGAAAAGAAAAGGAGACCCTTTTTAAATATGTAAGGGACATTGACGTTAATTAATCAAGTTTATCATGCAAAAGATTTCTTAAAGTATAGCGGTTATATCACAAAATTCTAATTGAACCCCGTAGAGCCGTAATCACTATTTCACAAATGAAGACTGGACATGAAAAAGGCTGCAAGTGCCAAAGAGACATACCGTAGAAAACAGGGCTTTCTTGTCCGACTAGTAATGTAATTTCATGCGATTAACATATCTGTGGGAGAAGTTAGGGTCTAAATAAAATTACATTGGAACATAACTCTTTAAAGAAAAAAACTAATTTTCAACGATATTGGCATTTACAGCCTTTTTTATGTCCAGTCTTCAAATATTCTCCATGGATAGATCAAGACGCCTCCAAGTATCCAAGTTCACCGATTGACAACCAACTAACAGACTTAACCAACCAACCGATCGACCGACAAGCCCACCGACTAACCAACCAACTAACAGACCTTACCAACCAACCAATAGTCAAACCGACAAACTCACCGATTGACTATGACCAACCAATTAACAGACCTGACCAATTGACAGGCCGACTGATAATCTCATCGACAGACCAACAAGTAACATCCCTGATTAATCAACTGACAGACCGTCTGACTTACCACGCGATAGATCGATCGATCAATCGGTAGACCGATTGACCAACCAACTGATTGACTGGCCAACTAATCGACAGACTGATTCACCAATCATCGGACAGATTGACTGACCAATCAAGCGGCAGACCGGCCCACAAGCTCACAGACTAAGAACCAACTAACTGATCAATCGATCGACCAGCTCATTGACTGACAAACCAACTGACAGACCAACAGACGAACCAATCAACAGACCGACCAATCATGCTCACCATGCCACCGACTGACCAACAACTAACAGACACGACTGACAAACCAATCAACAGATTGACAGGTCAAAAACCGACGGAGAGATCCAACCAAACATACCACTAACCAACGAAGCAACTGAACGACCGCAAACATACTTACAGAGCGATAAACTGATCTAACAACGAACCAAACGACAAATGATTAATGGAAACATCGAACACCCTATTGACCGACCGATTTACCGACTAACGCACCAACCGAAAGACCCAAACTGTAGAACACTTACCTATCAACGAAACGGTCGAACAATCGAGCACATAACCTATCGACGCAATAACCGAAAGACCACATAATCTAAATCCGGGTCTTCGACCGATTGATCCAATGGCTGGACGATACATCTGAACTTCCATCCAATTGACCGAAAAATCGAATATTAAATCTTGCGACCGATAGGACAATGGAAGACACCATGTAAGGACCGATAGACCAAACGACAGTACCAACGAAAATCTCACCTACCGACCGATTGACTGAAAGATGCGACGTGATACTCGAAACATTTGACCTATTGACTTACAGATCAAACAACAGACCGATCGTCTGATCGACGACATTATTATAATTCTGTTCATTGATAAAAAAAAAGGATTTGATTAACTGGATACAATTGTAGTCCAACAGAATAACCGAACGCCCGAAAATTCGAATACCCGATCGAACAAATAATGGAACACTCGACCGACCGACCAACCAACCAACATATCAACCTAATGACCGAACATTTGAGTACTCAACCGACCGAGAGATCAAATATTTGAGCACATGACGACAAATAATCGAAGATTCAGCCGACGAACCAAACGACCGAACAACCAGAACACCATTCGACAGACCGAATGACTTACTTAGGAAGAAATTTCTGCCCTTTACCGAAACAGAAAACGGACAGATGTGTGAAATGTACACTAATTTGCCAACTGTATGCTGCAGAGTCACCTGAAACGCAATGGTTTACAGTATGCTTTATAAAATGAAACCGCTGCTTGTTGAGTGCTAGGTCACATTTGTGCGTTATGTGTGATGAGGCATGTTTGTTTACAAAGTGCTTTGTGTGGGCCTATATCGCTCTCAGCTGTGACCATTGCATAACAACCACCATCACGACTGTGTTTCGTTAATTTAACAAGCAAAGTAATTTTGTCCCAAGATAAATATTACTTAATTCGGAAAATAAATGTAAGCAACAAATCCTTCTTACACATTTTATACAGGATGTTTCCGGGCTAGTGTTATTAACTTTCAGTGATGATGGGGAAGAGCACATGTATCAATTTGAGATGTATGTATGTATGTATTTATTTACACTGCAAGTGGGCACGCACCCGGTGGCAGTGGTATATACAATATTAACAATACACAGTAAAATGATAAGCAATACACAATAAAATTTACAATACATAATACAATTTACAACACATATACAATTTTATACACAATACAATAAGAATACACAATACAATTTAACACAATAATAATAAAACATAAAATAAAACACCTAATTTTACAACACAACCTACATAATTATGTATAGGCCTACATAAGTTTCAATAGTCTTTCACTTTACTCTCATCTCATTCCCTGTAGTGGCACTATGACGCATTTCACTGACACTTTAGCACACATTTCACTGACACTCTGTAACACATTTCACTGACACTATAGAACACATTTCATTGACGCTATAAATTATCACTGGTCGGAACTGTTCACTGCACTGTAAAGCCATAACTTCACTGACTCGCCTCGCTTCACTGATACAACAGTTCAAATAAGTCAAATAATTGCATTCTTATGCATACTTATAAACAGAACTACATTTAAACTAAACATTTCTAGTCTAAGGCCCTCTTACACGCTATTTTTAAATAATTTACAATTCAAACCAAGGAAGTAAACTCGTCAGGCTAGATAAATACATGTCACCTTAAAAAATTAAATGTTGAATGTCACCTGAATTTTAATTTTCACTTTATACACAACTCTTTAAATTATTCTTGAATCTCCTTAAGGAAGGACAGCCCTCAAAGACCGCTGCAGGTAGGTCATTCCAATCATTTATAGTTCTATTTAAAAATGAGAATTTACCTACATCCGTTTTTTGTTTCCTACATTTGATTTTAAAATCATGATCGTTCCTACCATAGTACGTTGGCTTTTCTAACCGAGCCGTTATGTCTACCCATGCTTTCTGACCTAGATGTGCTCTATACAATGATGTTATTCTAGTTTTCCTACGTCTGTTTTCCAAAGTTTCCCATTTAAGTTCTTTTATCGTATCGTTCGCATCTTCTCTTTTACCTTTAACAGATTTAGCTGCCCTATACTGGATTCTTTCTAAGGAATTTATCTGATATATTCTATAAATTATCTGATATATTCTATGAATCTGATATATTCTATAAAGGAACCCTGGTCCGGAAATGACTGAGTCGAAAGTTATAAGCAAAAATAGTTGTGTGGAAATGAAATAATTTTATTCTTCTGTACACCTTATTTATGTGTATTTATCTGTACATCTTACACATATATTGTATTCATCTGACGTTGTTTACGTTGTCTACTTACAGTATTCCATTCAATGCGCTGTCTGAGGAGTGGGGACAGGAAACTACACTAAAGCAATGCAGATATCGTAATGTGTAACGGACATGGTCGGTCCTGATGTGCGCCTCTGTAGACAGCAGTGTATGTGTACAAGTTGTAGTGTCCAGTCAATCAGCCCTAGTGAAATGGAGGGAGTACACGAGAGCGGAATAAGCAGACTTGTAACGGAGAATGTTTGTGTGTTTGCATGAAGTAATCTCAGAAGCTACTTAACCGATTTGTACTCGTATAATTATTATTTCACTATTGGAAAGTGTGGTTTCTCTAGAAGGACATAATGTTTATGCTATTATGGTAACTCCTGGGTGAATCGAAGACAGGTAAGATTAAAATAGATTCTTATCCTCAGAAAACTTGAAATATAAACAATATTATATTACTTTATTATTTAAATTTTATTTGGTCCACATAAAATACTCTAATTTTATACACTTCAGTTTCTTTTTGCCCACAGAACATAACAGTAGTTTTAAGAGTTTTGTTATAAAAATTAGTATTTTCCCGGGACCAAAAATACAACACATAATGGAGTAAAATTAGTATTTTACCGTTGAGCTTGCTGGAGCTGAGGTATTTTACAAGTGTCACGAAATAGCATTCCTGCGCTCATTACGTATCCATATTCGTTTCCTGTGTTTCTTAAATAATATTTATGTAGGATTCCATTATTTCATAATCCAAATATTGACTGTGCTCATTTGAATTGTGTTAAAATAGATAAAGTGAAGAAACTATTCAATAAATGCTGTGCTAAAAATGGGATAATGAGCCAAACGGATTAGATTGCGCTGTTGTAAAAGTTGTTCCTCCTGGAATTCAAGAGTCTCCACAAGCAATAAAAAACTTATGGTTCTTATCGGAGTACATTCGTTATGAACACACTTTTTAAATAATATAAGACAACTGTACAACCCAAATCATAACGGAGAATATACTTCATATATAGGAATAATAATAATAATAATAATAATAATAATAATAATAATAATAATAATAATAATAAATCACGAAACTAAAGGAATATAGTTTTAATAACAAATAGTAGACTACATTGTAAAGTAATAAATGTCCTGCACCGTAGTTGCGTGGTATAAGTCGCAATACGTTGGACTACAGTTATGGAATAACCACTGGTTTGAGTTTTCATGAGGGAAAGATTTGTAATGAAATTTGGGCCAGCGTATGGGCTCGTAGTCCTCCCAGCATCGCAATGAATTTGGGAAACTGAAGTCTTCTTCTTCTTCTGCACTTCACGGTATAGGCAAAATGCCTGTTCCGTCCTCACAGCATATCTCTCCATCTCTTCTTTGGTCGTCCCACGTCCCTCCTTCCAATCGGTCGGTATTGATACAGTAATTTTGGTAGTCTCGAATTGCTCATCCTATCTAGGTGATATAACCAATTATTACGGTAGCTTTCAATTTGTTCGTTTATAGAAACTGTCTGCAATTCTGTTCTAATTTCTTCATTTTTAACTTTGTCCATTAGTGTGCAACCTTTGGTTCTCCTTAGAAAATACATTTCTGCACTTTGAATTTTTCTTTTTGTACTGTTCGAACTTACCCAGACTTCACTTCCATATAATAACGTTGGGACTGCCATTGTTTTGTAAAATTTCATTCTAGTTTCTTTTCTTGTTTTATTTCTTAATGTCTTATGGATGGTGCTGCATATCATCTTAAATCTGGACAGTTTAGTGTCTATGTCTTTTAAATTTCCTGAGTAGATACTCATTTCGCAACCTAAATATTTATAATTGGACACCTGCTCCAAGGGTTGTTCATCAATTATAATTTTTGATCTCATTTGCATTTTTCCCAAGAAGGCCATTATTTTAGTCTTACTTTTCGAGATTTTAAAGTTATAGTTCTTCGCTATCTGATTTAATATATGGAGAGAGTATTGTAAGTCATTTTCGGTTTTCTGTATTAAAACCACGTCATCTGCATACAATAAAATATTTATTTTTCTTTCTCTGTTTATTTTTTATGCCGGGGTTAATAATGAGTTTCCATTTTAGAATAATGTCATTCATATAAATATTAAAAAGGGTTGGCGACATGCTACACCCTTGTCTAACTCCTTTATTTACTATTATTTCTTCTGTTCTGTCATCCCCTGTGTTAATGATTATTTTAGAATTTATATACATATTTTTCACTACTGAAGTTATTATCAAAATACTGTTCCGTATCTCAGCTTTAACGACAAGGGGAAGGATCATTGTGATAATTAGCCTACACGTAATACCCCTGTAATGGTTGAATGATCTTTCATATCTGTTGAGACGTACGAACATGAAGCAGTCGACTTGTAATATTTGACCCTCCATGGGATGTCGCGCAATGGATTTGTTTCCTTTTATATAATAAATGTGTGATTATATACAAACAACGAATGAGTATAAAAACAATAAAAGAAATACCTGCTTTACTAACAAGGAACCAGCAACCTATTCAAAACGACATTGCATTTAGCAGTTTTAGTTCCAGAGTGATGGAAGCGCTCTTAGTGCAGACTGTTCTAGCAGTGAGATTGTAGATTACTGAATAAGTAAGAGCAGACTGACTTGGTTTTGTACAAAGCATATACATAAACATGGTGGGGACAATAAGCCAAGCTGTAGGGTATGCATATGGAACACTCAAATCTTGGCATATGTTACAGTTAAGCTTCATGCTGTATAAAGTCTAAAGAAAAACTTCCCATTTCTACACACATCACACGTACTCCTGTTTCTATCTCACATTAGACATGTTATTCTTTCAATTCGTTTTCTGTTATTTGAAGTAAGTATTTTATGAATATTCGGATGGGATTTACGAAAACTAAAATAAATAAATAAATAAATAGATAAATAGATAAATAAATAAATAAATAAATAAATAAATAAGGAGATAAGGAATTAAATAAATAAATAAGGAGATAAGGAATTAAATAAATAAATAAATAAATAAATAAATAAATAAATAAGGAGATAAGGAATTAAATAAATAAATAAATAAGGAGATAAGGAATTAAATAAATAAATAAATAAGGAGATAAGGAATTAAATAAATAAATAAGGAGATAAGGAATTAAATAAATAAATAAATAAATAAATAAATAAGGAGATAAGGAATTAAATAAATAAATAAATAAATAAATAAATAAATAAATAAATAAATAAATAAATAAATAAATAAGGAGATAAGGAATTAAATAAATAAATAAGGAGATAAGGAATTAAATAAATAAATAAATAAATAAGGAGATAAGGAATTAAATAAATAAATAAATAAGGAGATAAGGAATTAAATAAATAAATAAGGAGATAAGGAATTAAATAAATAAATAAATAAGGAGATAAGGAATTAAATAAATAAATAAATAAGGAGATAAGGAATTAAATAAATAAATAAATAAGGAGATAAGGAATTAAATAAATAAATAAATAAGGAGATAAGGAATTAAATAAATAAATAAATAAGGAGATAAGGAATTAAATAAATAAATAAATAAGGAGATAAGGAATTAAATAAATAAATAAATAAATAAATAAATAAATAAATAAATAAATAAATAAATAAGGAGATAAGGAATTAAATAAATAAATAAGAAGATAAGGAATTAAATAAATAAATAAATAAATAAATAAATAAATAAGGAGATAAGGAATTAAATAAATAAATAAATAGATAAATAAATACAATTAACTCATTAATAGATAAATAATAAAAAATAATGGTAAAAAGAAAAATGACACATTTTACTTCGCTTATAAACTATAGTCTACTATGTAAATGGTTAAGTGTAATTAATTTTCACAAATATGATGAACAGGAATAGCGTTTCCATTAAGATCTGAAGACGATGTAAGAGAGTTTATCAAGGGAAATGGGACAAGAATATGATGGCAAACTACTGCTGGGATATCTAACAAGATTGTTCTGAGCAAGTACACAAACGCAAGAGCTACAAGTGCGAATTCTTACCCGAGTAGAACCTACTTGAAATTTCATGCCATTCATATCAATTTTCTTGCATTACCTACTGTGTACGTATATGTAAACATACATGTTATTTTAAAGGAAGAAGATTGAAATGTTACTAATATTTTATGTATTAGACATATGTTTAACAAACCAAACAAGTGCTCTTATTTTGCCATTGCAGTTGCATATAGTGCTCTATCTACACGTTCGTGTGAATACGTGAAGAATATCTCCGGCAAGGTGGTATCCAAGATGGCATCCAGCTTTAAAATATTAAATTACAATTTTAAAAGCTAACATTATGGTGAAAAATTGAACTGTTGAATTGCAGAAAAAAAAACTGTATCTTGCAGAGAAAAACTAGCTTCTAAATTAGGACAGAACAAGTGTTGGTATCAGTGCAACAAAAATTTTATTTTGTTTTCCAGTGTTATTTACAGCACAATTTTCTGCATTATAAAGAAGGTAAACTTACGAATTCTAAATAAGAGGTAGAGCAAGTGAACAGCTTCAAGTACTTGGGATGCACTATAAGCAGTAACATGAGTGCTGCCAGGAATTCAAAAGGAGTATAGAAATGGCCAAGGAAGCTTTTAATAGAAAAAGGAGCATCTTTTGCTGACCTCTGGAAAAAGAACTAAGGAAGAGACTAATGAAGTGCTCTGTGTGTAGTGTGGCATTGTATGGGGCAGAAACATGGACATTACCATGAAATGAAAAGAAACGAATAGAAGCATTTGAAATGTGGATGTCGAGAAGAATGGAGCATGTGAAGTGGATAGACAGAATAAGAATTGAAGTTGTGTTGGAAAGAGTGGGTGAAGAAAGAATGATGCTGAAACTGATCAGAAAGAGAAAAAGTAATTGGTTGGGTCACTGACTGAGAAGAACTGCCTGCTAAAGGGTGCAATGGAAGGAATGATGAACGGGAGAAAAGTTCGGGGTAGAAGAAGATATCAGATGATAGACGACATAAAGATATGTGGATCATATTATGTGGATACTGAGAGGAAGGCAGAAAATAGGAAAGATTGGAGAATGCTGGGTTTGCAGTGTGTGTGTGTTTGTGTGTATATGTGCTTTTATGAATACATTATTTTATGTCTTAAAAATACATGGAAATACATCTGTTGCTGATACAGGTAGAAAAATTTGTACAACATTTACCTTCCAAAGCCGTACAATTTCTGCAATTGAAAAGTAAGTACTGTATTTTTCGGTTTCGTATGGAGATTTTAAATTTGAAGCGATTAGAATGTGTATATCTATTATACTCATAAATATTGCAGAAAGGGCCGAACCTGTAACATTGAATGTGATAATTTGTGAAATGAGGGATGGTATGGAGAAGCTATTAAGGGACCTAGATAAGGGGAGAGGGAAACGGAATATGTAAATGAGAGGAGTGATTAGGAACTCGGAAATTCAAGTGATGCCAGTGGAAATGGGCAGATAAGGAGAAACAAAAAGAAAGCGAGGAAAAAGCAGTGCAATGTAGGAACTTTAGTTCCCGAAAGTTTGAGAGAGTTTCAGAAAAGAGTTCTAGGTGGAGTAGAAAACAGTTTCGATGAGTTAATGAAAGTGTTTGGGGGACAGGAAAATAAGTGAAATATCATGACGGGGGAGATGAAAGGTTACTGTGTGAAGCAAGGACTTGTGAAAAGTATTAATAAGCAAAGATAGAAAGGTGTAAGTGGAAACTAAAACAAACCTATTTATTGTAAATGTGAAGCAAGAATTAGTAATAATTAAGTATAAGTGGTAATAAGTATTACTGATAGGCAAAGATAGATCAATAAGAGATCATGAAAGGAGTCAATAAAATTGTAAATTTTAAAATAAATGAATTGAATGATATTAGGTCTTATGTAGGTTAGGATAAAAGTATTATTTGTGGTTAGAAATAAGAGGCTATAAGGGGAAACGAAACTGTTTCAGTAGGAAGTAGCGAACAGAGGTAAGTATTAGTGGGCATGGTTAGATCAATATAAGATGCGCTGAAAAAGTTCGAGTAGAGAGTAAGTAAAATTGTGAAGTCTTAGGATAAGTTGGATTAAAGAAGCTAGGTCTGTAGAAAGGATAGAAGAGAAAAATTAGTCAGGATAATGAAAATGTAGTTAACAAGATTGGAGGAAGAAGGACAAGAGGAAGACAAAGAGAAATAGTATTAGGGATAGTTCGTAAATAATCATTAGGCATAAGATTGTATGATAACTGAGAACAAAAGTGGAATTAGAGACCGGTGGTGTAGCACTAATATCATTAATTTGATAATAGTAACAGAGGAGATATAAAATATAGAATGAGAGAGGAAATACAAATCAAATGGTAGGAAAATTTAATTGAGAGTTATGGTATAACCTCAATACAGTAATATAAAGGTACACCATAACAGATTTAGATGTTGTTTGACAAGTAAATATCATATATATCTATTATAAACACCTTATTGTTAATTTGATACATACCAGTTATCCATAATAAATTGATGCATCTGCCAAAATCCTTGTAGTCCACACCTGTGGAGTAACGGTTAGCCGTCTGGCAGCGAAACCAGGTGATTCGGGTTCGAATCTCGGTCGAGCGAATTACCTGGTTGAGGTTTTTTCCGGGGTTTTTCCTCAACTCAATATGAGCAAATGCTGGGTAACCCCGGACTCATTTCACCGGCATTATCACCTTCATTTCATCCAGACGCTAAATAACCTAAGATGTTGATATAGCATCATATAATAACCTACCAAAAAATCTTTGTATCCCGGTAAACCTGTGCTGAATGACTTCTTTTATTCAATATGGATCACATTTAACTTAGGCCTATAGTATGAAATATATTTTAGCTTATCAATGAATTTGGATGCAAGATTTACGGGTAGTTAAATTATCGTATCTCAATTGACAACAACAACAACAACAACAAATAATAATAATAATAATAATATAATTATTATTATTATTATTATTATTATTATTATTATTATTATTACTACTACTACTACTACTATTACTACTTTATATAACGATAGCCGTTTGTCGTGTCGTTCACACGTTCTGATTGTCCCGTCTTCAATCGTTAAAATGTTCAAGATTTTAAATGCCTATAACTCTAAAAAATCAGATTCCAGAAATAGTAAGTGCTGGAGGAAGGAAGGAAGAAAGAAAAAAAGAAAAAGAAATAAAGAGAGGAAATATTGTTTCGTTTTGTATTTTTTACATTATCCTTGGAATTTTTTTAGAGAAATACATAGAATTCCTTGGTCAAAGAAATCGAGTAATTTGGCTACCAGCAAAAGCAATTTCACCTCTCCTAGAGCAGAAAGCGTTTTCCTTGCGGCCAAATATTTCGTTAGGCCTCCAGCAGATACGCTCTGATGCCCTATTGAAATTGTCTTCTTCTACAACGGTAAAGTCAGCCCGAATTCCTCACTGGAGAAATTCACTCTGTTTTAATAAATTTGCATGTTTCAATTATTAATTCCTGTCTCACTTATTGCTTTATTGTTTCGCGAAGTATTCTTTGTGCTTGACGGGACTGTTATGACCTACTTGCAAGTTCAGGATGTTAAATAAATGTGAAGTCATAAAGTTATATATGACCGTAGTGGAAAATCAATTTAGCAATACTGGAAACTGGCGATCGGTTTCTCGTCATGTCCCGCATCCTCACCCTTCCCGCACCTGCGGTTGGCGGCGGAGTAGCCCGTCTGGATGCCGGACGCTATAACGGTATGCACCATGTCAAAGTGCGGCGGTCTCAGGAACTATTAGTTTGTTGGTGACATGCCTGCTACTTCTCCCCCCTCTCCCCGTGGAGACATGACTTGCCAATAGCCATTTGCGGGTCGGGTATTCGATAATGGCAACTGGGAGCCGTGCATGTTGGGTGGTGGGAGCAGTAGGTAAAGGATTTTCGGTCTTGATAATTGAATTTCGTGCACAGACTTGTAAATAGTGTAGCCCGTGCGTTTTGGGGGCCTCTTTGCTACTTTACTGTTCAGCACCTTCCCCAAGCCACGCAACAGAGGTGTTCACACGTGCTTCTTCTGCTGCATGCTCCACTAGCGACGTGTCTGGAATACACCATCACTGCCGGGGTCTCATATGGCTTCTAAACGAATACACCGAAATACCCGCCAACAAGAAAATACCACCTTAATTAGGGACTTTATTCTTTTCGGGAAATGTAATTAATTAGAGGACCACATATTGCTTCCTTCCAGCTAAGTTATACACGACGATTTGAAGAATACTTTCGTATTGACGTGAAAAGCATGCGCTTGGATTCGAATATATATATATATATATATATATATATATATATATATATATATATATATATATATATATATATCAGGGGCGTGTTTTGCGGGCTACCGGGGCTACCGGCGGTAACCCAAGGAAATTACAAAAGAAAAAGTTTATAATATAACATAATGTAATAATTTTGTATTATTAGTTTTACCATAGTAATTGAAATTAAAGTAATTGTTAGATATATTTTGTGTAATAATAGGGCCAGCGGTAGCCCAAACTCTTTAACCAGTATACGCCTCTGATATATATATATATATATATATATATATATATATATATATATAGTAACCCTTTGTTCATTGTCATTGACCACCGTTCTGGTGGAGAAACTGAGATAATGATCTCTACCAATTCGGTCGACACCCAAAACTGTAAAGGTGACAATAATATTGTGAAATACACTCTACATAATAGTTTTATAACTGTGCATATACGTTGTAACTAAGAGGTTAATTAGATGATCAAAATAATTAAATACTATATAATAGCCTAGATCTGATCATAGTAAAACATTAAATTGCTTTGGTTATAAGTAGGGATCCTATTTTATAGTGAATAAAACTCTTAAATTTCGTTATAAAAATTAGGTTCATTTCGATGTTATTTCGCGCAAAAAATAACAAATTCAGTTTTATTCCACTCTTAAAAATAAAATGTTTTGACTCTATAGGCCTATACAGAGACTTCCTACACAGACGGCCTCAGGTAGTAATGTTCCGTCGGATTAATGATTAGTGTGGAGCGCCCGTCCCGAAGAAACTTAACTGTAAAGCCTTGGTTTTTCTGAACCAACCATGTTACGTGCGAGGTGCGAGGCCCACCTCGCCCAAATCCGGACTACACGAGAGATAGTGAGTGGTTTCTATAACTGAGAGATGCGAGATTGCGCACCTCGCAGCCATAGAAACCACTCACGATCTCTCGTGTAGTCCGGATTTGTGGGAGGCGGGCCTCGCACCTCACACGTCACATGCGTCGGTTCAGAAAAACCAAGCTTGAGGGCTAGAGTCGGACAGGTCTGCATACGGAAGCGTGCACGGACCTATCCATACGCCGGCGTACGACCGTTCACTACACGACAACAGATTTTGTTAGGTACAGTGGAACTGGTGTGCATAGGAACTCTCTGTACTCCTACAAATCTGTAATCTTAAGCTTCTTTTTACATATAGGCTACGGAATTAGAAATTGGGCCGAGTCTTGGTAGAAGTCCTGCTCTATGCAGGCAACAAGCTTCGCAAGACTGTCCATAAGTAGCATGCATTTAAGCGCTCTGGTTTACTGCACATAAGCAATGCGTTGTATCTGGAACGTAGTGAAATTAGGTGGCGCAAATTTTGTTTCTGGGTCTGTACATTTTAACAGTACTTATAGTTCTATATCTCGGCATCTGCCTTTTGTACAGAGGAATTTGTGTTAATGTCTCCCATTCTGTTTGTGAACAATATAAACTGACAGGCATCACAAAACATTGACTTTTTTTTTTGTTCAGAAATCATGTGACTCGAAATACAATTTCAATATTAAATTCAAAATTCTGTAGGCTATTGAAATATGGTTCAAATGTAATTTTGCAATTATAGCCTAAGCAAGTATCAATGCACAACATTATACTTCAATCGCTTACAATTGTTTAAAGAAAATTCCATTGCTTAATTAAAACAAACTTAAATGTTCAGAAACAAATCAGATAAGTCAAATCATTCCTGACTACATATATCTCCGATATCTTTTGAGCACTTAAATTAAACTTTCATAAAAAAAATAAAAAAATCTCTCTTGAAAACACTAATTTCGAATAAATTCGTGTTAAAGCAAACAAATTCGCTTACGTTATATACATTTCGCGTTATTTCGCGAGCTTAAATTACGAAACATAAAATTTATGCTTTTATGAACAGTAATCTCACTAGAGGTTTTGATTTATCTAGAGAAAATCAAACTCGAGTGGGATTTAATTGACTATTACGATTAGAAGAAAGTATATAAAGGTTAGAAGTAACAAAGCACTCCAATACAATAAAATATTAATTGGCTTACGAAAATACAACTGTCTTCAAATGTATTATTGTACCATCTCAACATTACGCTAGATGGCAGTAGTGTTTTATGATTATGTTTTTTTGTTACCGGTATCAGTTGTGCCAACTATGGAATCATCATTGAACTCTGTGGACTGTTACTAGTCAAGAAGGCTTTGTTGATTCAGTTTCATTTTTATTAAAACATTTGCATTTCACTTCAATCATCCGGATCCCAATAATCAACGTCATTTGATAGATGATTTTCAATAAATCTTAGTATTAAACAATCTCTGATACGTGACTATCCATAATATCACATAGCAGAAGCTATAACAAACATAACCTAAATAATATAAACAAGTGTTAGAAAAGTTTTAATTAGGGATGATGAAATAAACAAGCGTTTTAATTAACGATGATGAAATAAAAAATAAACATGAATAATTTTAAAAGAAACAATTATTGAAAGTACAATTTTCAAATTTGAATGTTTTAGTGGTAGGTGATTCAGTTGATGTTATATTGGACGTGTGCGTAAAAGAAGTGAACTCGTTGGTGTACATGGTGAATCCCTCAACTCATTCAGGATTTGCGAATGGTGCTCTTCATATATGACCAGTGATCTTTATTAAATCTTGTTCTTGAATGCCAATGTGAGTCATATTTGAAAGTGCTGTGCATCGACTGGAGTGGTTTGTAATTTTCTGTTTTTTGACGTCCAGACCAGTGCAGTTTGAAATGTTGGCAAACAAAGAAACAAATGCTAGGTAGTGATAAAAATAAACAAATGCTAGGGACGCAATAAGATTAAACAAATGCTAGGGACGCGATAAAATTGTGCGATAAGCAGCCATGATTGGTTGAAAGACGTTCTTTCGTACCGTTTTATCGGTCGAAAGTAGTGTGACGTAGTAAAAGTATAATAGTCAGTTTAAAACCGTATTTCGCGAATCCGTGGTTTGCGAAAACTAGGTATTTCTATTTATAAGGAATCAAAAAATATTGTTGAATTGAGAATGATATGCTTAATGTAGCTTTGCAGTTAATTAATATTGATTAATAAAACCTATAATAAATTAATAATATTATAATTACAGATGTAGTTATGTAAATGTCATCATAATATTAATATATATAATTTCGCCACTTCTTAATATCTTAATGTTTTAAAAATATGTTTCCTTTTGACAGCTGTTGGCAATTTAGTCAAGTCACAATTGAAAGATAAATTATGTGCTTTAATTATATTAGGGTTTCATATCTATTACAAGCGAATTAAAAAAAATTAAATAAATTTTATTGCACTGTATTGTATTTAAACATAATTATACCAATATAGTATAATGATTAGTAGATAGGTAAATAATTCCACATGTAAATTGAAAAGATAAGCGTTTACGTAAGAAAAATTATTTTAAAGCTTATAAGGTGTGCAAAAAGATCGAAGATATATCTTAAATAAGCTTTTAAATTCTCACTAGGAAACCATTTTTGAAGAACGTTTTCTATATTAATTTAATCAGAAAAACATTAAATCGCATTTTTTAGAGTTCCTTTCGAACCACTTAGGATATGTAATATGATGAACCTAGAGCAGTGGTGGAATAGAACAAGGAAAGCAAATGTATCGTATTAGGAGAAAATTAGTCACATAGCATTTGTCCCCCCCCCCCCCCAATCTCATGCCATCTTCCCGGGATGTAACTCCGATGTGAAACCATCAGCTGACTGGCTCGAGCGAAAACTGTGAGGAATATACGGAGAGAGTAGAGTTAGGTATCAGCATATGAGATGCATTCGCTTGTGATTCCTGAACCGCTCGATATATCCATATTAGCACAAGTTTATTGCGGCTGTAACTCCAGGGAAATCTGTTAAGAGAGCTCTTACCCCAACAAGCGAGGCTCGATCCCACGAGTCACGGAGTAATCAATAATTCATATTGCCAAAACTCTGAAGACGACACAGAAACTTGATGTGCGAGTTATAAGCTGAATCCGACACTTATGACTGAAATTTCAAGTAAATAACTCTGTAATCTCAATTATATTTGTAGCAAACATTTTTATGGGAGTACAGTAGATAAAAGTTATTTTTTTTCTTCCACCATGTTAATAATATCAAAACAAGTGCTTATACAAATTTTGGCTACTCGAGCACAATAACGAGGGTGGTAAAAATAAGTTTCCCTGGGGCCGTTTACAGAAAGAAAAAACAATTTCATGGAAAGATTTATTGAAACTGATACGGCAAGTTTAGATATTTTTCTACATATTCCCCATCGGAATTAAGATATTTGTCATACGGTCTTTACAAATAGACCTTTGTTGATACAATGGTTACATTGTATTGCACAAAGTGTCGCTATAAGCAGACAATGGGATACGCAGGAAGAGCAAGTTTTTTTTTTTAAATTGAAGGTGGGGGAGACTTATGTTTGATTGTTGTTTACTTGCTTTAATGACATCTTCTGGTTTTGAGGTTAGCTTTAATTTTGGTATTGTAGCTGAATTTTGGGACTTTTGTAACACACTCGCTCGTGTTGAGGTCAGCAACACTAACAGACGTTTATTTCGCGCCGTGCTTATTGCATTAGGATACGTTGCTATTTTTTTTAAAGAAAATTTCATATTTTTTCATATACCAGGATTATGGATTTCATATTTTGCCAACATTTTAACTTATCTTTCCACTCTTTAATGACGATGACGACGATGTGTTTCGGTATTGTCTACTGTGTTACTAGAAGCAGCAAGTCTTGTATGACTTTCATGAGATGTACTTGACCCACTCTAGCCGCATGATGAGTAAGTTCATCTGCGGGATTCTCTCCTATTCCTTCCTCATTATTTCAATAGTATTTACTCAGAACAGTCATCGTGATATAGTATTGTAACAGACGTACAGATGATATTAATTTGAGGAGTCGTGTTGGGCATCCGCTTGGGTAAAGCCTTGGTTTTTCTGAACCGACGCATGTGACGTGCGAGGGGCGTCTGACACAAATCCGGACTACATGAGAGATAGTGAGTGGTTTCTATAACTGCGAGATGCGAGGTCTGTGTACCTCGCAACTATAGAAACCACTCACTACCTCTCGTGTAGTCCGGATTTGTGAGAGACGGGTGTCGCACCTCGCACGTCGTATGCTTCGGTTCAGAAAAACCAAGGCTTTGAAGGTCGCTGATTCACGATAGACTAAGGCCCTATACAGAACGCGACATAAATGAGACTTGTCCCTGGTAACGTGATCATTCGCCACTCACAGCCACTCATCTCTGTTCTCTGTTCTCTACGAACGACATGCGTATTGACACTTTATGCGGATAAAACTTAAAATCCTGAGTTCTTACGAAACAGATAATTACGGCATGATTTCTGCGCTGACCGTCTTCAAGATTGACTTTGGACTTCGCATCAATCTCGTCCGTATACCGTCAAGATTTTCTGTGAGGGCTCTCTATGCATTTTTTTATTGTTTACAATGGAGTCCATTTCACATCACTTATTAAACAAGTCCAGGGCATAGTGCTCAGAAAATGTAGTAGAAATTTTGCAAACATTTTATGTATGACTTTTTCGCTAAGAGTTTTCCACAATGAATATTCGTTGGTCTGTATTGAAACTTCATGGATATTTTTACGACTAGGGCCTCTTGTTGTGTGAACACCAACGAAACTGACCGTTGTTTAGTAATCTGAATCCAGTTGTGACATCACTATGCCTCCTTGCTTACGAATTGCCGGCGGTGAGGCAAACGAGAGGGATAGAGAGCATGTTACCAAGGTCAAGTCTTGTTTACCGCGCTCTGCACAAAAGCGCAACAATTCGGACTTCAATAATCATTCTCAGTATAGGAGTGGCAAAGCACACTTAGGGGAATCGAATCGAACAGAATTTCTCTTTACAATGTATTTAAATGGTAGAAGCGAATCGAATAGAATTCATAAGCTAGAATATTTATTCCGTAGCCGGAACAGAATTTCTTGTTTCGGGTATGATTATATGTTCTCGTGAAGCCTTCGTGAAAAAACAAATGAGCAATATCCACTTTTGGTAGCGTTATTTCGTTTTGGAAATTCATTACTGAAATAATACGCATACAAAAAAATATAATTAAATAATGTGAACGGCGAAAAAAATAATAAATCTTGTTCATAATAATTACCCTCTGTTGTTTGAGAAAACATGAAATTACAACTGTATTAATAAAGCCTTGGGACGAAATAAGTAAATTAACGGAAACATCAGGTAAAAATTAAAATCCAAAGAAACACAAAAGAACTTTTTTTTTTTCATCTCTCAGAAGATTGTTAATTAAAGTGGTAAATTCTGCATGTGTAGCTAAACCTAGTTAAGAATATTATGAATCTGGTTTATAATATAATTATGTTAGAGCTGTTGTGCGATCCATTTCAAACTGCAACACGCCTCGGTTCGGTTCGATTCCATTGGATCTGAGCAGAGGGAGGAGTTTCCTTTCGATTCGATTCCGCTAATAGGGAGCAGGTCTTAAGTGACTGCACTAGATTCTTCTAAGTGCCAACGGAAGGAACTTTCTAATTCTTTTTATGTGTGAATTTTCATTAAAATTATTTTACGTATGATGAAAGATAGAAAAATGCAACACAATTTCTTTCTAAGGAAACTAAAGCAGTAGAAGAGGCTGTCTCTTTGCTCCGAAATACCACACAAAATATTAAAAAACGAGATCATTTAACTTCTTTTGGGACATATGTGGAAGGACGCATCAGAAATTTAAAAGAACCACGATTAAAGACAATTGCTCAAATACGAATCACCAATGTTCTTTCTGATATGCTACAGTAGGTCTATTTTCTTCTGGGTATCAATCTTCATAATTCACACTTATACCCTGAAGTACCTGCAGCTACCCATCCCTACCCGAGTTACCAGACGTCTATAACAAAGAATATGTCTCTCAAGCTCAAATACATACTCGTTCACTAGCCGATTCCCGCATCATGCGAACTCCCGGACCTATACTTCGTTCCATAATATCTGACAGTAGAAATAAACATTGTCGGCAGAGGAGGAGAGAAATATAATTGCTATTCAACCAATGGCAAAGAGCTCATTCCATGCTTGTCCTGAAGTTGAGCGGGGGTAGAACGCTTCAGATCGCCAAACTTCAAGTCAAGCGTGGAATGATATCTCTGCCATTGGTTGAATAGCAGTTACACTTGTATCTTTCTCTGCCGGCAATGTTTAAGCCTATTTCTCCTGTCAGACATTATGAAACGGAGTATAGTAATTCAAATTTAACCTCTAAAAGTCTTCGTTCAGTTCTGAATATCACCAACCACAACGATAGCGGAAAAGATTTCGCTTTTAATTACATTCCGAACCTTCTGCACTTGACAGAAGATGAGTGATTATATAGTGAAAATACTCATTATAACAAGTCCAAACGTAGCTGTATTAATTAAGTAGATTTAAAAATATTAATGGTAAATATAAAACATAACAAATAAATAACAATAATTAATGGTTTATTTACCGTTCTTTCCTCACTTTACGTACCTTAGACCAATCAATCATACATAATTTAATCCACATAATTACTGGTCTACTTCTGAAAAAAAAAGTTTTATTTTAAAAACATTTATTTTGTCTTATTTATTTTGTTTATTGGTATGTTTTACCAATGAATTAAATTAGTAGTCTAATAAAAATAATAATTAAAAAATCTTATCTTTACATGAATTTAGAGAGCCTCCACAATCTCTGAGCAAACTTATTTTATAATACGTGAAATAGTATGAACTGACACTTTGAAAGCGAATTTTAAATTTGGAAAGCTGTCATAAGTGGCTGGAAACCTGAAACAAATGGCCAGTCTGGTAGCTGCTGGAACTGTTTCACGATACAAGTATTGCGTTTACTTGTTTGTGGTCCACTCAATGGTAATATCATAAAATTTTGGAAGTGTGATTTTTCGGCCAGCTTCATGTCTTCCTCAATCATGATTTTAGTTTCATCCCTTCCTTTGTAACATTTACTCTCCTAAAATAGTCTTTTTCCTCGCTTCCCTTCAGCAACAAAAATCAAAACAGCTGCAGTGATAGCTACGTACATCATCAAGCGTCGGCATTGTTCTTCAGACTGGATAAAAAATCGCAGAATTATGTGCACAAATGGAAACGAGATGGTGCGCAAGAGAAGATGCAGTTTTAAGTCTTGGTTTTTCTGAACCGACGCATGCGAGTCCCCCCTCGCACAAATCCGGACTACACGAGAGAGAGTCAGTGGTTTCTATAACTGCGACATGGGAGGTCTGTGCACCTCGCAGCCATAGAAACCACTCACTATCTATCTTTAGAGTAGTCCGGATTTGTGCGAGGCGGGCCTCGCACGTCGCATGCGTCGGTTCAGAAAAATCAAGGCTTTAACTGGCAACTGTTGTTTGCCTCTCATTATTCCTGCGCAGTTGCAAAAGTGGTAACGTGGCTTTACTGTATGTAAACTTCAGTAATGTGTGAGCAACACAACTACCTGCGAGATATAGACAATAGCGTCGGCCCTGATTGACTCACACTCATGATACCCACATTGTTTGTGTTTCAGAGAACTGTGTAATTGATTTGTCCAGGCTCTTCACGGACGCATTATTCTCTGTGATGGAACGTGCGGAGCGGAGTGGCAAATAAATAAATTATCTTCTTCCAGACCATCACCATCGTTCAAAATCTGCCTCGGGCCCGCCAGACAACAACTAACACGGGAATAGTCTGTTCAGTGTTCACAGCCGCAGCTTTGTTTGCTACGCCTTTTTGTGACTCGTGCTGTTTGTTTTAGAAATGACGTGCAGTCTCACGCCGATAGTAATTACCATTAAAGCTAGATAGTGGCATCACATTACATTCATGTAGTGAACACAATGTGTTGTTTGCCTAGATAAGCTACACCTGTATAGATAGCGGCAGCCATTCATGCAAATAAATTAAAACATAAACAATTCGATCATTCCTACATACAAATATACAGTTATCTTACTACCTTATACTGTAGATATACGTATACAAGTGGGCGGAAAGTAACTCCCT